>NC_041382.1:111169298-111204608 GCF_002162155.2 Triticum dicoccoides
GGCGGCGGCGGGCGGCGGCCGGCGGCGGCGCGGAGGAGAGCAAGGCGGCGGTTGCACTGGCGTGGGAGCCGGGCGGCGGCGGCGCGCGGGCCGGGAGGGCCGCGGTCGGGCTCCCCGGGCCGGAGCGGTGGGAGTCGGTGGCTGCGCCACATGGCGCGTGCTGAGAGGCGCGGGCGGCGGCGAACGTTTTCCGGCCCGCTCCGGACACGTCCGGCGGCGGCGGATCTGGGATTTTTAGGGTTAGGGGGGAGAGGATCCGCGAATTTGGAATGGGGGTGTATATATATGCATAGAGGGAGCTAGGAGAGTCCAAATGAGGTGCGGTTTTCGGCCACGCGATCGTGATCGAACGCTCTAGGACATGGAGCAGAGTTAGGTGGGTTTTGGGCCAAAAAGGAGGGGTGTTGGGCTGCAACACACACGAGGCCTTTTCGGTCCCTCGGTTAACCGTTGGAGTATCAAACGAAGTCCAAATGATACGAAACTTGACAGGCGGTCTACCAGTAGTAAATCAAGGCCGCTTGGCAAGTCTCGGTCCAATCCGGAAATGTTTAATCCCCACACACGAAAGAAAGCTAGAAATGACCACCGGAGGAGAACGAAGCGCCGGAATGCAAAACGGACAACGGGGAAAATGCTCGAATGCATGAGATGAACACGTATGCAAATGCAATGCACATGATGACATGATATGAGATGCATGACAACGATAACAACACCGGAGACAAAAACCCGAACCCGAGGAAATAAATATAACTTAACGCCGGAAACGGCAAGAGTTGGAGTACAAATAGGGAAAGTTACATCCGGGGTGTTACAGCACTCCACCACTACGAAAGGATCTCGTCCCGAGATCTAGGACTGAAAGAATGCCAGGTACTCAGAACGGAGGTGATCCTCGCGTTCCCAGGTAGCTTCACGGTCGGAATGGTGTGACCACTTGACTTTGAGAAATTTGATTGACTTGTTGCGAGTCTTGCGTTCAGTCTCTTCAAGAATAGCAACTGGGTGCTCACGATAAGAGAGATCTTCTTGGAGCTCAATGTCCTCGAAGTTGACGGTGCGGACAGGAGTCTTGAAGCACTTTCGAAGCTGAGAGACATGGAACACGTCATGAACATTTGCAAAGTTTGAAGGAAGCTCGAGTTGATAGGCGAGATCGCCTCTCTTGCTGACAATCTTGAAAGGTCCCACGTATCTGGGGGCAAGCTTCCCTTTGATACCGAAGCGACGAGTACCTTTCATAGGAGAGACATGGAGGTAAACATGATCTCCGATCTCGAAAGCCAAATCACGGTGCTTACTATCATAGTTGCTCTTCTGGCGGGATTGGGCTGCTTTGAGGTTATCACGAATGACTTTGCACATTTCTTCTGCCTCTATGATTAAGTCATTACCCAAAAGCTGACGTTCACCGGTTTCAGACCAGTTGAGAGGGGTACGGCACTTCCTGCCATACAGAATTTCAAAAGGGGCCTTGCCCGAACTTGCTTGAAAACTGTTGTTGTAGGAGAATTCAGCATAAGGAAGACAATCCTCCCACTTCATGCCGAAGGAGATCACACAAGCCCTGAGCATATCTTCAAGAATCTGGTTGACACACTCGACTTGACCGCTTGTTTGAGGATGGAAAGCTGTGCTGAAGCGGATGTTAGTGCCCATGGCCTTCTGAAAAGAATCCCAAAACTTCAAGGTAAAGATGCTGCCACGGTCTGAAGAGATCACTTGAGGAATACCGTGCAGAGAGACAACACGAGAGGTATAGAGTTCCGCCAATTGAGCTGCAGTGATCGACTCTTTGATAGGCAGAAAGTGAGCCACTTTGGTGAGTTTGTCGATGACAACAAATATAGCATCATTGCCATGCTTGGACTTTGGAAACCCAGTCACGAAGTCCATCTCAATGTGGTCAAACTTCTATTCTGGAATGGCAAGAGGTTGGAGGAGACCACCTGGCCTTTGGTGTTCTGCCTTCACTCTTCTGCAGACATCACATTCATTCACGAATTGAGCGATCTCGCGCTTCATTCGAGTCCACCAATAAGCTTGCTTAAGGTCCTGATACATCTTCGTGCTCCCAGGGTGGATGGAGAGGAGAGAATTGTGAGCCTCGTTCATGATCACTTTATGGAGGTCACCTTTGGGCACAACAATACGATCCTCGAAGAAGAGAGTGTCCTTGTCATCAAGGCGGTAGCACTTGTACTTGGACTGACTCTTGGCAATCCCAATCTTCACCTTTTTCACCATAGCATCAAGAAGCTGGGCTTGGCGAATATGGTCTTCTAAGGTAGGAGAGACTTGAAGGTTGTCGAGGAAACCTTGAGGAACAACTTGCAGATTAAGTTTGCGGAAAGCTTCACAAAGCTCGGGTTGATAAGGCTTAAGAATCAGACTGCTGCAGTAAGCCTTTCTGCTCAATGCGTCAGCAATCACATTGGCCTTGCCTGGAGTATACTCAATACTCGGATTATACTCTTGAATCATTTCGACCCATCGAGTTTGCCTGAGGTTGAGATTAGGCTGAGTGAAGATGTACTTGAGACTCTTGTGATCAGTGAAAATGTCCACTTTTCTTCCCAATAGAAGATGTCTCCAAGTCAAAAGAGCATGCACAATTGCCGCCAACTCGAGATCATGAGTGGGGTAGTTCTTCTCATTAGGCTTCAACTGGCGAGATGTATAAGCAACAACTTTCTTCTCTTGCATCAATACTGCGCCAAGACCTTGGAGAGAGGCATCACAAAAGACCTCGTACGGCTTGGATTCATCAGGCGGAGTCAGAACTGGAGCAGCGATCAACTTCTCTTTCAAAGTGTTGAAAGCAATGTCACACTCCGGAGACCAAACGTACTTGACGTGCTTCTGGAGAAGATTTGAGAGAGGCTTCGCGATCTTAGAAAAGTTTTCAACGAATCTTCGGCAATAGCTTGCGAGACCGAGAAAACTGCGGAGTTGCTTCACATTCTGAGGAGGTTCCCAATTCACAATTGCAGACACCTTCTCAGGATTCACGGCAATGCCCTTGGCAGAGATGATATGACCAAGATAAAGAACCTCATCAAGCCAAAATTCACACTTGGAGAACTTGGCGTAGAACTGATGTTCCCTGAGCTTATCGAGAACCAAACGCAAGTGCTTGGCATGATCTTCCTTGTTCTTCGAGAAAACCAGAATGTCGTCGAGATAGACCAAAATGAAGTCATTGGTGTAGGCATTGAAGATGAAGTTCATCATGCGAGAGAACGTCGGAGGAGCGTTGGCGAGGCCAAAAGACATGACAGTGTATTCATATGAACCAAAGCTTGTTCTGAATGCTGTCTTGGGAATATCTTCTTCACGAATGCGAATCTGGTGATAACCCATACGGAGATCAAGCTTGGAGAATACTTGGGCACCTTTGAGTTGTTCGAACAGCTCATTGATGTTGGAAAGTGGGTATTTGTTCTTGATGGTCTTCTTGTTCACTGGACGGTAATCAACACAAAGTCGGTCCGTTCCATCCTTCTTCTTCACAAAAAGAACCCCACAACCCCATGGAGAAGAACTAGGCTGGATGAGACCCATTTTCTCTTGCATATCGAGTTGCTTCTTCAGCTCCTTCAACTCTTCAGGTCCGAGCTTGTAAGGACGTTTGCACACAGGTTCCGTACCAGGCTCAAGATCAATAACGAATTCAACAGGCCGGTGCGGAGGCATTCCTGGGAGCTCTTCTGGAAAGATGTCTTGGTATTCGCAAACGACTGGAATTTGAGAGATGGCATCGAGTTCACCCTTCTCATTGAGAGAAAACAGATGGATGGTATTATCCCGAGCGGCAAAGACAATTACATCCTCAGATGAATGAGTCAGTTGAATCTGCCTGGCTGCACAATCAAGCTGAGCCTTGTGCTTAGAAAGCCAATCCATCCTGAGAATAAGATCAATATCCGAGTTACCAAGAACCATTGGAGAAGCCAGAAACTTGAAATCACCCATCATGATAGAAATATCCGGAATCTCATGATTAGCAAGCAAACATTTACCCGGAGAGACAACTGCTAACGGTTTATGCATAACTTGGGAAGTCAACTCATGCTTAGATGCAAAAGGTTTCGAGATGAAGCAATGCGATGCACCACTGTCAAAAAGAACTTTTGAAGGTATATAATTAACAGGAAGGTTACCCATGATCACATCTGACGAGTCCTCTGCCTAAGCTGCATTCATCAAATTGACCTTGGCATGCTTGGGGTTATGCTTGACCACAACTGTACTTGCCGATCTGACAGGAGGAGGAGGAGGAAGACGCCTCTGGTTGAAACACTTGTTGGCATAGTGACCCTTCTGTTGGCACTTGTTGCACGTGACCTCTGAAAGCGGACGGTGATACGGAGCACTCGATCTTGGAGCTTGAGACAAAGTCTTGTTCTGAAAGCCAGGGTTGGGTGGGTGGGAAGAACCACTGCCACCTTTGCTCTTCTGCTGATACGGCTGACGGAACGGAGGAGGAGGAAGCCAAAACTTCTGCTGCTTGGCCACTTGAGTAGAGGAAGAAGGAGTAACATCTCTGACTCGCTTCTTGGAAGCATCACACCTCAACTGAGCAGCCTCTTGCTTCAGTGCCATGTTGTAGAACTCATCGTATCTCAAGGGCTCGAAGAGGACAAGAGCGAGCTGAATTTCTTCTCTGAGACCACCCCTGAACTGATATATCATGCTCTTCTCATCAAGGACGTCCTGCTTGGCAAAGCGGGCGAGCTTCTGGAACAACTTGTTGTAGTCATAGACAGACAAAGAGCCTTGCTTCAGATTGCGGAATTCCTCACGCTTTCTTTCAACCACACTCTGGGGAATATGATGAGCTCGAAAATCTCGACGAAAATCATCCCAAGTGATAACACGTCCACCTATGGAGTCCTTGTACCGCTGGAACCATTCTGCAGCTTGATCTTTGAGTTGGAAGGAAGCGAACTTAACAAAGTCCTCAGGCCTGACGTTACTGCACTCGAAATGCTTGCACAGATCCACAAGCCAATCGTCAGCATCGGTTGCCTCAACACAATTGCTGAAAGTCTTTGGCCCGTTAGCAAGGAACTGGTTGAGTGTAGCAAAGTGACTCTGATTGCTGCCTTGATTCCCATGACTGCCTTGATTGCGCTCTTGAAGAATTTGCATGATCAGCTGTGTGTTTGCATTGGTTGTGGCCATCACAGCTTGCCACGCCTCTGGAGGAGGTGGAGGTGGTGGCGGATCAGGATTCGGAGTCGTGCGTGTTGGAGGAGCCATCCTCAAGAGGGTGACCACCATTAGCACATTGATAGATAAAATATTGAAGCTGAATCCAACGGAATGAAAATTGCAACATATAGTCTTCACATCCGAACAAAATGAACGAATGCATTCCTCTTGAAATGGTCACATATCCATAAATTGAGAAGCCACGTAGAATTAAGGTAGAGAAATAAATCAACAAGGTACGGATCCAGAACGAACAATCGGTAAGAAATCCCAATCTCAAACCAATATCCATGGAAGAAGAACTAGAGCTACTAGAATTCCCACCTATGAAACTCCCGAATTTTTCCGGTTATGCAATCAGGTGTTGGGGATACAGGGGAAGCATAATATCTCACCCAAACTAGCAAATCCTACATCCAGCTGTATCCATCCTTCAACACATAACCAAGAAACCTTCGGAAACCATCTACCTCAACCTTCGAAAAGCATCCGTTATACAAGTTATGGCGATACTCCCGAACTCCCGCCCCAGTACTGGGTGGCGTCGAGGTCATCTCACCAACGAACTGCATAAAAGAGATTTTCGATGTCGGCGTACTAAACTCAGGTATTCCAGAATTGCAACGATAAAATTATGATGACAACACCTCAGAGCTCAACTCCCCGGGACACTTCCACTAAACCCCTGACAGGAGGCACCAAGTCAATGTTCTCATCATAAAACCATCGGAACGATTCCAAGATACCCGCGTGATCCTAAATTTTTTTTAGTGAAATTTGAGAAGAGAAGAGTCAAAACTCTACGTCAGGATGCCTTACCAGAGCGATGAGGAGACTGGGAAGTAAAAGAATTCCTAAGATCTCCGATATATAATTCCTAAATGACTCAAAACATTTTTTCCTAGACACATCTCGGCCGCTAAAAACGATCAAGCAATGGGGCTCCTAAGGTCGGGGAAGGCTCTAATACCAACTTGTAACACCCTCGATGCGACTATAGCTCCCACGTGTCGAGGCACGACTTAGAGACATAATCGCATTGAAGGCATAAGTCACAAGTTAGGCAATCTTCACAATCATCCCATGTAATATAATAATAAAAAGGGAGATAACATAGTTGGCTTACACTCGCCACGTCAATCAAGTACATTAATAACATTACATCATCCAAACACTCATGGCCCGACTACGACGCCAAAATAAAAGAGAACCGAACATGCGACTCGGTCCCAATCACCCCCAACTGGGTACCACTACTGATCGTCAAGAAAGGAAACATAGTATCATTGAGAGTCTTCGTTGAACTCCCACTTGAGCTCGTACGCGTCTCCTGGAGCGGAATCATCAGGCCCTGCATCTGGTGTAATAGTAATCTGTGAGCCACAGGGACTCAGCAATCTCGCACCCTCGCGATCAAGACTATTCAAGCTTATAGGAATGGCAAGGTAAAATATGAGTGGAGCTGCAGCAAGCGACTAGCAAGTATGGTGGCTAACTTATTCGCAAAAGAGAGCGAGAAGAGGAGGCAAAGCACGAGCGAGAAACTAGAGAACAACCTGCGCAAACATTACTCCAACACCGTGTCCACTTCCCGGACTCCGCCGAGAAGAGGCCATCACAGTAACACACTCAGTTGATTCATTTTAATTAAATGAAGGTTCAAGTTATCTACAACCGGACATTAACAAATTCCCATCTGCCCATAACCGCGGGCACGGCTTTCAAAAGTTCAATCCCTGCAGGGGAGTCCCAACTTAGCCCATGACAAGCTCTCACGGTCAACGAAGGAATAGACCTCCTCCCAAGACGTTCCGATCAGACTCGGTATCTCGGTAACTCAAGACACTTCGACAGGTTAAAACAAGACCAGCAACACCGCCTGAATGTGCCGACAAATCCCGATAGGAGCTGCACATATCTCTTTCTCAGGGCACACTCAGATTGTCCAAACTTCCGGTAGGCCAGCCTAGAGTTGCCCCTGGTAGCCACCGGCGGCTGACAGTTTGGACCAACACTCAGAGGAGCACTGGCCCGGGGGGGGGGGGTTAAAATAAGATGACCCTTGAGTCTGCAAAACCCAAGGGAAAGAAAAGGCTAGGTGGCAAATGGTAAAACCAAGGTTGGGCATTGATGGAAAAGCTTTAATCAAGGCGAAATATCAAGGGGTTCCCATTATAACCCAACCGCGTAAGGAATGCAAAATCCGGGAACATAACACCAATATGACGGAAACTAGGGCGGCAAGAGTGGAACAAAACACTAGGCGAGTGGCCGAGCCTTCCACCCTTTACCAAGTATATAGATGCATTAAGATAACATGGCAATATAATGATATCCCAACAAGTAAATAAAAGATGTTCCAACAAGGAACAGCCTCCAATCTTCACCTGCAACTAGCAACGCTATAAGAGGGGCTGAGCAAAGCGGTAACATAGCCAATCAACGGTTTGCTAGGACAATGGTGGGTTAGAGGTTTGACATTGCAAATAGGAGGCTTGCAAGCAAGTGGTAGGCATCGTAGCAATGGCATAGCGAAAGAGCGAGCAAACTAGCATAGCAAAGATAGTAGTGATTTCGAGGGTATGATCATCTTGCCTGCACAGTTGTCAGAGTTGACTGGATCCTCGAAAGCAAACTCAACAGGCTCCTCATTAGCGAACTCGTCTCCCGGCTCTACCCAAACAAGACAAACAAGCAACAAGGACACCATCAACCACGTGCAAGGATCAAGCGATATGATGAAATGATGTTATCCTATGCGGGATGCAAAATGCAAGATATGATTGAAAATGCATGAACCTGGCCTCAACTTGGAATTCCAAGGGTGCCACTGGAAAGATGAGATGAAATCGCTTGAAAACGATATAAAGAACGCCGGAATCGGAGTTACGGTTTGGAAATGGCAAGCGATTCAAAAATGACACCGGTCTGCGATTTACAGCAAGTAGGCATCTAAATGCAATGGGATGAACATGCTACAACACCCAAACATGACAACAAAGTACATGGCAGGGATGCACACAAGATGCTTAACAAAAGTCTAGCACTGAGCTACGGCCAATTCATCCATTAGGAGGTTCAAACAAGCATGGCAAAAACGCAAATGGTAAAACATATCTCAGACTTGGTGAAATTAACACTTGTCTGGAATTTCAGATCATATAGCCCTCTTCGGAGCAACAAAACAACATGCTACAGGACCTGAACAAGACAAAGAAAGACATGGCATGGAGCTACTCAACAAGCTTAACAAAAGTCCCTTAGTGACCTTGAGCCAAAAGGGATCACAAAATTTACTAACAAGCACACGAACATAGCAAAAGCATAATCAGTTTTCAGGCTTAGTGAAAACTGGGACATGCTGAAACATAACTCACGAAGGCATGTTTACGAGCTCGATGCACTCACCATGGTGCAAGACATGGCAAGACAAGCATACATCCCTTAAGAAGGCACAGAAATGCAAGCTAGACATGGCAAGAACAATGGCATAGCATGCACGGATCAACTACAATAACATCGGCAAAATCGCAAACAAGTTGACGATCTGCCCAGATTCACAACGAAGCAAAAGTAGAGCTCGATTGACTCAAGCTAGGGTGATCCATAATTGCAAACAAAGATATGGATGGATAGAGCACTACAAGATTAACAAAACTCTCTTACTGATCATCCTCAAAAGAGGCACGGATCACTAGGAAACAACATGAACATATGGCATCGTGAGATAAACAATCCCAGGACTTAGTGAAATTACTAAGTCCCTGAAAACAGAATTAGCAAGTGCACCACTTTGCAAGCTTGCACAAGTCACCACACACATCCTAAAAATACATGGGTTGCACCTCTGGATAGATGGCAAAACCCTTAACAAAACATATGAAGAACTCACGGGCATATCATGCACACAAAAATCATGGCAAAAATGACAAAAGTGCTAAACGGAGTAACAGATCTGACAATTAACTCAAGTAGCCCTCTTCTAACAGCATTTCGGGCATCAAGATGAGCTCAAATGAAAATGATGCAATGGAATGAAATGATGTACTCTCTGAGATGAACATTTTGATATGCTATATGCATGAATCGGAGCTACGGATGCAAAGTTAAGGGGCCCCGAACAGAGTAACTTGGATCAGGAATTCTGGGACTTAGAGAAAAATTCGACCTCCTAGGGTTTACTGTAGCTCCGATCCAGATCTGGATCGCACGGAGCCCGAGGATCGACGGCCGGAGGAGTCGCCGGAGTTGGGCCGGCCGGAGTCGGGGACGAGGCCGGGGCGGCCGGTGGTGGCGGGCGGCGATCGCGACGCCGACGAGGTCGGTGGCGGCGGGCGGCGGCGGCCGGCTCGCGGGCGAGGTCGGTGGCGGCGGGCGGCGGCCGGCGGAGCGGGCGGCGGCGGCGCGGAGGAGAGCAAGGCGGCGGGGGCACGCGGGAGTGGGAGCCGGGCGGCGGCGGCGCGCGGGCCGGGAGGGCCGCGGTCGGGCTCCCCGGGCCGGAGCGGTGGGAGGCGGTGGCTGCACCACATGGCGCGTGCTGAGAGGCGCGGGTGGCGGCGGACGTTGTCCGGCCCGCTCCGGACACGTCCGGCGGCGGCGGATCTGGGATTTTTAGGGTTAGGGGGGAGAGGATCCGCGAATTTGGAATGGGGGGTGTATATATAGGCATAGAGGGAGCTAGGAGAGTCCAAATGAGGTGCGGTTTTCGGCCACACAATCGTGATCGAACGCTCTAGGACATGGAGCAGAGTTAGGTGGGTTTTGGGCCAAAAAGGAGGGGTGTTGGGCTGCAACACACATGAGGCCTTTTCGGTCCCTCGGTTAACCGTTGGAGTATCAAACGAAGTCCAAGTGATACGAAACTTGACAGGCGGTCTACGGTAGTAAATCAAGGCCGCTTGGCAAGTATCGGTCCAATCCGGAAATGTTTAATCCCCACACATGAAAGAAAGCTAGAAATGACCACCGGAGGAGAACGAAGCGCCGGAATGCAAAACGGACACCGGGGAAAATGCTCGAATGCATGAGATGAACACGTATGCAAATGCAATGCACATGATGACATGATATGAGATGCATGACAACGATAACAACACCGGAGACAAAAACCCGAACCCGAGGAAATAAATATAACTTAATGCCGGAAACGGCAAGAGTTGGAGTACAAATAGGGAAAGTTACATCCGGGGTGTTACACCTTCTTAGATTGATCCATATTGAACTTCTTCAATATCTTATCAAGGTATGTGCATTGTGAAAGACCTATGAGGCGTCTTGATCTATCTCTATAGATCTTGATGCCTAATATATAAGCAGCTTCTCCAAGGTCCTTCATTGAAAAACTCTTATTAAAGTAAGCCTTAATGTTGTCCAAAAGCTCTATATCATTTCCCATCAAAATTATGTCATCTACATATAATATGAGAAATGCTACAGAGCTCCCACTCACTTTCTTGTAAACGCAGGCTTCTCCATAAGTCTGCATAAACCCAAACGCTTTGATCATCTCATCAAAGCGAATGTTCCAACTCCGAGATGCTTGCACCAGCCCATAAATCGAGCGTTGGAGCTTGCACACCTTGTCAACATTCTTAGGATCGACAAAACCTTCCGGCTGCATCATATACAATTCTTCCTTAAGGAAACCATTAAGGAATGCCATTTTGACGTCCATTTTCCATATCTCATAATCATACAATGCGGCAATTGCTAACATGATTCGGACGGACTTCAGCTTCGCTACCAGTGAGAAAGTCTCATCGTAGTCAACCCCTTGAACTTGTCCATAACCCTTAGTGACAAGCCGAGCTTTATAGATGGTTACATTACCATCCACGTCTGTCTTCTTCTTAAAGATCCATTTATTTTCTATGGCTCGCTGCTCAATGGGCAAGTCAGTCAAAGTCCATACTTTGTTTTCATACATGGATCCAATCTTGGATTTCATGGCTTCCAGCCATTTGTCGGAATCCGGGCCCGCCATCGCTTCTTCATAGTTCGAAGGTTCACCGTTGTCTAACAACATGATTTCCAAGACAGGGTTGCCGTACCACTCTGGTGTGGAACGTGTCCTTGTGGACCTACGAAGTTCAGTAGCAACTTGATCTGAAGTTTCATGATCATCATCATTAACTTCCTCTCTAGTCGGTGCAGGCACCTCAGGAACATTTTCTTGAGTTGTGCCATTTTCCGGTTCAAGAGGTAATACTTCATCAAGTTCTACTTTCTTCCCACTTACTTCTTTCGAGAGAAACTCTTTCTCTAGAAAGGATCCACTCTTGGCAACCAAGATCTTGCCTTCGGATCTGAGGTAGAAGGTATACTCAATAGTTTCTTTAGGGTATCCTATGAAGACGCATTTTTCCGACTTGGGTTCGAGCTTTTCAGGTTGAAGTTTCTTGACATAAGCATCGCATCCCCAAACTTTTAGAAACTATAGCTTAGGTTTCTTCCCAAACCATAATTCATACGGTGTCATCTCAACGGATTTCGACGGAGCCCTATTTAAAGTGAATGCGGCAGTCTCTAAAGCATAGCCCCAAAATGATAGCGGTAAATCGGTAAGAGACATCATAGATCGCACCATATCTAATAGAGTGCGATTACGACGTTCGAACACACCATTACGCTGAGGTGTTCCAGGCGGCGTGAGTTGTGAAACTATTCCACATTTTCTTAAGTGTGTGCCAAATTCGTGACTCAAGTATTCTCCCCCACGATCTGATCGCAAGAACTTGATTTTCCTATCACGTTGATTCTCAACCTCACTCTGAAATTCCTTGAACTTTTCAAAGGTCTCAGACTTGTGTTTCATTAAATAGACATACCCATATCTACTCAAGTCATCAGTGAGGGTGAGAACATAATGATAGCCACCGCGAGCCTCAACACTCATTGGACCGCACACATCAGTATGTATGATTTCCAATAAGTTGGTTGCTCGCTCCATTGTTCCTGAGAACGGAGTCTTGGTCATTTTACCCATGAGGCATGGTTCGCACGTGTCAAATGATTCGTAATCAAGAGACTCTAAAAGTCCATCTGCATGGAGCTTCTTCATGCGTTTGACACCTATGTGACCAAGGCGGCAGTGCCACAAGTATGTGGGACTATCATTATCAACCTTACATCTTTTGGTATTCACACTATGAATATGTGTAGCATTATGCTCGAGATTCATTAAGAATAAACCATTCACCATCGGAGCATGACCATAAAACATATCTCTCATATAAATAGAACAACCATTATTCTCGGATTTAAATGAGTAGCCATCTCGAATTAAACGAGATCCTGATACAATGTTCATGCTCAAAGCTGGCACTAAATAACAATTATTGAGGTTTAAAACTAATCCCGTAGGTAAATGTAGAGGAAGCGTGCCGATGGCGATCACATCGACCTTGGAACCATTCCCGACGCGCATCGTCACCTCGTCCTTCGCCAGTCTCCGCTTATTCCGCAGCTCCTACTTTGAGTTACAAATGTGAGCAACTGCACCGGTATCAAATACCCAGGAGCTACTACGAGTACTGGTAAGGTACACATCAATTACATGTATATCACATATACCTTTCGTGATGGCGGCCTTCTTGTCCGCTAAGTATTTGGGGCAGTTCCGCTTCCAGTGACCACTTCCCTTGCAATAAAAGCACTCAGTCTCGGGCTTGGGTCCATTCTTTGGCTTCTTCCCGGCAGCTTGCTTACCGGACGCGGCAACTCCCTTGCCGTCCTTCTTGAAGTTCTTCTTACCCTTGCCTTTCTTGAACTTAGTGGTTTTATTCACCATCGACACTTGATGTTCCTTTTCGACTTCTACCTCTGCTGATTTCAGCATTGCAAATACTTCAGGAATGGTCTTTTCCATCCCCTGCATACTGAAGTTCATCACAAAGCTCTTGTAGCTCGGTGGAAGCGACTGAAGGATTCTGTCAATGACCGCGTCATCCGGGAGATTAACTCCCAGCTGAGTCAAGCGGTTATGTAACCCAGACATAGTGAGTATGTGCTCACTGACAGAACTGTTTTCCTCCATCTTACAGCTGAAGAACTTGTCGGAGACTTCATATATCTCGACCCGGGCATGAGCTTGAAAAACCATTTTCAGCTCTTCGAACATCTCATATGCTCCGTGTCTCTCAAAACGCTTTTGGAGCCCCGGTTCTAAGCTGTAAAGCATGCCGCACTGAACGAGGGAGTAATCATCAGCACGTGTCTGCCAAGCGTTCATAACGTCTTGTTCCTCAGGGAGAACAGGTGCGTCACCTAGCGGTGCTTCTAGGACATAATCTTTCTTTGCAGCTATGAGGATGATTATCAGGTTCGGGACCCAGTCCGTATAATTGCTGCCATCGTCTTTCAGCTTGGTTTTCTCTAGGAACGCGTTGAAGTTGAGGACAACGTTGGCCATTTGATCTACAAGACATAATGTAAATATTTTAGACTAAGTTCATAATAATTAAGTTCATCTATTTAATGAACTCCCACTCAGATAGACATCCCTCCAGTCATCTAAGTATAACATGATCCGAGTTAACTAGGCCGTGTCCGATCATCACGTGAGACGGACTAGTTAACATCAGTGAACATCTTCATGTTGATCGTATCTTCTATACGACTCATGCTCGACCTTTCGGTCTTCTGTGTTCCGAGGCCATGTCTGTACATGCTAGGCTCGTCAAGTCAACCTAAGTGTTTGCATGTCTAAATCTGTCTTACACCCATTGTATGTGAACGTTGGAATCTATCACACCCGATCATCACGTGGTGCTTCGAAACAACGAACTGTCGCAACGGCGCACAGTTAGGGGGAACACTTTCTTGAAATTATTATGAGGGATCATCTTATTTACTACCGTCGTTCTAAGTAATCACGATGCAAAAACATGATAAACATCACATGCAATCAAATAATAATAGTGACATGATATGGCCAATATCACATAGCTCCTTTGATCTCCATCTTGGGGCTCCATGATCATCTTGTCACCGGCATGACACCATGATCTCCATCATCATGATCTCCATCATCGTGTCTCCATGAAGTTGCTCGCCAACTATTACTTCTACTACTATGGCTAACACGTTTAGCAATAAAGTAAAGTAATTTACATGGCGTTTCTCAATGACACACAGGTCATACAAAAAATAAAGACAACTCCTATGGCTCCTGTCGGTTGTCATACTCATCGACATGCAAGTCGTGATTCCTATTACAATAGCATGAACATCTCATACATCACATATATATCATTCATCATTCATCACAACTTTGGCCATATCACATCACAAAACACTTGCTGCAAAAACAAGTTAGACGTCCTCTAATTGTTGTTGCAAGTTTTACGTGGCTGCAAGAGGGTTCTAGCAAGAACGTTTTCTTACCTACGTTAAAGCCACAACGTGATTTGTCAACTTCTATTTACCCTTCATAAGGACCCTTTTCGTCGAATCCGCTCCAACTAAAGTGGGAGAGACAGACACCCGCGAGCCACCTTATGCAACTAGTGCATGTCAGTCGGTGGAACCGGTCTCGCGTAAGCGTACGTGTAAGGTTGGCCCGGGCCACTTCATCCCACAATACTGCTGAAGCAAAATAAGACTAGTAGCGGCAAGAAAGTTGACAACATGACTATCAATGACATCCAATGTCCATAGTCAGGAGACCATGACTATCTGTTGATCAACGAGCTAGTCAACTAGAGGCTTACTAGGGACATGTTTGGTGTCTATGTATTCACACATGTATTACGATTTCCGGATAACACAATTATAGCATGAATAAAAGACAATTATCATGAAAAAGGAAATATAATAATAATCCTTTTATTATTGCCTCTAGGGCATATTTCCAACAGGTAGCTCCTCAACCCAACAACCCGGCGTCCTCTTTAAGGGAACCATAAGCCTTGGTTTGATACCCCGTAGAATTTCTTGATTTGCCCTTTCTGCTTGACCATTAGATTGGGGGTGAGCCACCAACGCTAGATCAAGCCGGATGTGCTCACGTTGACAGAATTCTTCCATCTCCCCTTTTGACAGGTTAGTACCATTATCTGTTATAATGCTGTGTGGAAAACCAAACCGGAATATCACCTTCTTGATGAATTGAACCGCCGTGGCTGCATCACACTTGCTGACTGGCTCTGCCTCCACCCATTTAGTGAATTTATAAACTACTACTAATAGGTGGGTCTTTTTGTCCTTAGAACGCTTGAAGGATCCAACCATATCAAGCCTCCAAGTTGCAAACGGCCACGTAATTGGAATCATCCGCAACTCTTGAGCCGGAACGCGCGCATGGCGGGCAAATTTTTGACATCCATCACATCTCTTGACTAAATCCTCCGCATCAGCATGCGCCGTCAACCAGTAAAAACCATGGCGAAAAGCTTTGGCAACCAACGACTTTGAACCGGCGTGGTGACCGCAATCCCCTTCATGGATTTCTTGCAAAATCTCACAACCTTCTGAGGAGAAACACAGCGCTGAATTGCTCCTGAAACACTGTAACAATGTAACTCCCCGTTGAGTATGGTCATAGACTTGGAACGCCGGATTATCTGTCGAGCCAATGTTTCATCGTCTGATAACTTGCCCAAGTTCATGTAAGCCAGATATGGGATCGTCCAATCCGGTATGGCATGCAGAGCTGCCACCAATTGAGCCTCCGGATCAGGAATAGCCAAATCTTCTTCGGTTGGCACTTTGACTGACAGATTATGCAACACATCAAGAAAGACATTGGGCGGGACCGGTTTATGCTGGGAACCAAGACGACTTAAAGCGTCCGCCGCTTCATTCTTCCGCCAGTCTATATGGTCCACCTGATAACCTTTAAAGTGACCAGCCACTGCGTCCACCTCTCGCCGATATGCAGCCATGAGTGGGTCCTTAGAATCCCAAGTGCCAGACACCTGCTGAGCCACTAGATCTGAATCGCCGAATCACTTAACCCGGCTCAAATTCATCTCCTTAGCCATCCGAAGACCGTGGAGCAAAGCCTCATATTCAGTTGCATTGTTAGTACAAGGGAACATTAAATGGAGGACATAACAGAACTTGCCACCTCGTGGAGAAGTTAGTATGACTCCAGCCCCCGAGCCGTCCAACTATCTAGATCCATCAAAATGAATAGTCCAATATGTATTATCTGGTTTCTCTTCAGGTGCCTGTAACTCCGTCCAATCATTGATGAAATCCACGAGTGCCTAGGATTTGATCGCTGTGCGGGGTATATATTTGAGCCCATGAGGTCCAAGCTCAATAGCCCACTTGGCAATCCGGCCAGTTGCTTCTCTGTTTTGAATGATGTCGCCCAGAGGAGCTGAACTGACCACTGTGATAGGATGGCCCTGAAAATAATGTTTAAGCTTCCGGCTCGCCATAAACACCCCATACACCAGCTTCTGCCAATGCGGATACCTCTGCTTTGACTCAATGAGCACCTCACTGATATAATAAACCGGCCGTTGAACCAGATATTCCTTGCCAAGCTCCTTGCGCTCTACCACAATGGCTACGCTAACAGCCCGGGCATTAGCAGCCACATATAATAATAATGGTTCTTTATCGATCGGTGCTGCAAGCACGGACGGTTCAGCTAGCTACCTCTTCAGATCCTCGAACGCCTTATCAGTTGTCTCGCTCCAGACAAAGTTATCTGTTTTCTTGAGCATCTGATATAAAGGGATGGCCTTCTCTCCAAGGTGACTGATAAACCATCTCAAGGCTGTAATCCGGCCGACCAGACGTTGAACATCCTTAATACACGCCGGTTTATCCAAGGATGTAATTGCTGCAATCTTTTCCGGATTAGCCTGAATGCCTCTGTTTGATACCAGAAAGCCTAAGAGCTTGCCTGCCAGGACACCAAAGACACACTTCTCCGGATTGAGCATCATCTTGTAAACCCGGAGATTGTCAAAGGTTTCTCGTAGATCATCTATCAATGTCTCCTCCTTTCTGGACTTGACCACAATATCATCCACATATGCATGAACATTGCGCCCAATTTGTTTATGAAGGCAATTCTGAACACATCGCTGGTAAGTTGCATGGGCACTCTTGAGTCCAAAAGGCATGGAAACATAGCAGAAGGCTCCAAAGGGAGTTATGAAAGCTGTCTTCTCCTAGTCCTTAACCGCCATTTTGATCTGATGATAACCAGAGTAAGCATCCAGAAAACACAAACGGTCACAAACCGCCGTAGCATCAATTATCTGATCAATGCGAGGGAGAGCAAATGGGTCTGCAGGGCAAGCCTTGTTTAAATCTGTGTAGTCCAGACACATGCGCCAAGTGCCGTTTTTCTTAAGAACCAGCACCGGATTAGCTAACCACTCTGGATGAAAAACTTCAACAATAAACCCTGTGGCCAAAAGATGGGCTACCTCTTCACCTATAGCCTTACGTCTCTCTTCATTGAAACAGCGAAGGAACTGCCGGACCGGTTTAAACTTAGGATCAATGTTGAGTGTGTGCTCAGCGAGTTCCCTCGGTACACCTGGCATGTCACAAGGTTTCCATGCAAAGATGTCCCGATTCTCACGGATGAACTCGATGAGCGCGCTTTCCTATTTGGGATCCAGGTTAGCGCTGATGCTGAACTGTTTGGATGAATCGCCAGGAACAAAGTCAACCATTTTAGTGTCTGTAGCCGATTTGAACTTCAACGCTGGATCATGTTCTGTAGTTGGATTTTTCAACGAGGTCATGTCTGCTGGATCAACTTGCTCCTTATAGAATTTCAACTCCTCCGTGGCACAAACCGACTCAGCATAAGCCGCATCACCTTCTTCACACTCCAAAGCAATCTTTCTACTTCCATGTATTGTGATAGTCCCTTTATGACCTGGCATTTTAAGCTGTAGATAAACATAACATGGCCTTGCCATAAACTTAGCATAAGCTGGCCGCCCAAACAAGGCGTGGTACGGACTTTTGATCTTTACCACCTCAAATGTCAATGTTTCTGACCTTGAATCATAGTCATCTCCAAAAGCTACCTCTAAAGCTATCTTGCCAACAGGATATGCAGACTTACCAGGCACCACACCATGAAAGACCGTATTTGACGGTTTAAGATCCTTATCTGTCAACCCCATACGGCGGAATGTATCATAATACAAAATATTGATACTACTTTCCCCATCCATGAGTACTTTGGTAAACTTGTATCCCCCAACTTGAGGGGGCCACCACCAGGGCCAAGTGACCTGGATTATCAACCCGGGGTGGGTGATCATCTCTACTCCACAAAATAGGTTGCTCAGACCAGCGTAAATATTGAGGTACTGTCGGCTCAACAGAGTTTACTGCCCTTTTGTGAAGCTTCTGATCACGTTTGCACAAACTAGTAGTGAAGACATGATATTGCCCGTTGTTCAGTTGTTTGGGATTGCTCTAATAACCCGACTGCTGTTGCTCCTGCTGATTCCCCTGATGGTTGTAACCTCCCTGGTTGCCTTGGTGCCCTTGATTGACGTGTCCTGTTTGGTTGCCTTGAAACCCTAAACCGGAACCACCACCTCCGTAACCCGGCCCGTGGAAACCTCCTCCTGAACCGCCGGGCGGGCCTTTGTCATATTGGAACATATTGGAATTCTTGGAATCCCGCATGATATAATAGTCCTTCCAAAGATGTGATGCCAGCTTCTCCTTCGATCCGTGCTTTGGACAGGGCTGATTTAACAAGCGCTCCAAATTGGGGCCTGAACCTCCACCCCTCTGGGGCTGCTTGCCCTTACGGCGCTGGCCATTCTCCCACGCGTTGGTATTTGCAACAAAGTCCAAGCTACCGTCGGCCTTGCGCTTACCACCATTTCCATGGCCTGCCGGATTATGCTGTTGACCCTTGGCATTGCCGTTCTTCTTACCTTTCTCCGGTTTGTCCTCCTCTAAATCTGGATCCTTGGTATTATCTGAATCGGCGTATTTAACCAAAGCGGCCATGAGTGTTGACATATCATTGCAGTGATGTTTAGCCTTCCCAATTTCTGTTTTAGCGGTTTGAAACGATAATTGCCCTTTAATGTTAACACTTCAGTGTCTGCATTGATACGATCTGATGAATGCAAAATTGCTGAGACCCGTTTGACCCAATGGGTCATGGACTCCCCTTCCTCTTGGACACAAGCGGCCAGATCTATGATTGACATCGGCTGCTTACACGTATCCTTGAAGTTCAGGATAAACCGGTGCTTTAATTTGGCCCATGACCCAACAGAGTTGGTCGGCAAGCTCTTCAACCAAGTGCGAGCTGTTCCTTCCAACATCATGGTGAAATATTTAGCACACACTGCCTCATCCACATCTAACATCTCCATTGCCATCTCATAGCTCTCCACCCACGCCTCTGGTTGCAAATCGGCGGTGTAATTTGGTACCTTACGAGGTCCCTTGAAATCCTTGGGCAGTCTCACATTATGCAAAGCAGGGGTTAGACACAGCACCCCTAAGGAGTTGAACATCACTCCTGGCTCCACGGAGGCTGTGGGGTGAACCGGAGTATGCTATCGTGCTTCGTGTCGAGCCGCCAACTCGGCCTCCCGACGTGCGCGGCCATGGTCCACAACATCTTGCGCATTAGCGCCTCCCCCGGCCGGGTTGTTCCCTTGTGGTGAATTTCGGCGATGTGCACTACTGGACACGGCCGGTTCGTCCTGCACGTGTCTGCTATAGCTCCGGCTTGGACGGGAAGTGGAATGAATCCCCTCGCGACTGTGTGAATATGCCTGCTGTTGATTTAGTGCTGTTTGAAGGAGATCCCTAGCCCGACGTGCTTCCACTGCAACTGGTGACTCACCGTCGGTTGGGAGGGCTGCCAGGCGTGAAGTGGCGGCCACAATGTTGTCCAATGGGTTGGAATAATGCCCGGGCGGTGTTGGTACATACTGTGGCACAACGTTGTTCTGGCGAGGCGGGTCCGTCGTGCGCGGTTGAACCGGCGCTCCTGTTCCCGGCGCCCCCGCCCGGTTTAGTGTGGGTTGGCTACCAGCTCCTGCTCCTGGTGTGTTGAAGAGATTCTGCAGCTCATAAACCAACGGGAGACGTGATCGATACCTTCTTCTCATGACTTCCTCTGAAGCATTCTGATCCAGTCTAATCCGATAGGCCTGTGCTTCCAATTCCGCCCACTCTGTTGCCATCCTAGCATTCTCTGTTGCCAGGTCCACCTTAGCCTGGGCTATCTGATCTTTCACCTTTGCAATATCCGCATTGTGCTGATCCCTGGCTGCTGCATCCACCTCCGCGGCCATCAACGTTGCCAAAGTGTCGAACAAATTAGACAGGACTTGGGCCGGAGGCGGTGCGGAGCTTCCCGCCCCTGCTGGTGTGGCCGCTGTTGAACCGGAGAGCATCGCTGTGGCGGTAGATGAATGAAGCACCGATTGTGTGCCGGCCATGAAGATGGCGGCCCGGTTTGGCAGATCAGGGGAATCCGGAATACTGTTGCCCTCGGATCACCATCAATCCGGCCGTCCTGCAACTGGTAAAGTGACTCGGTCTCTCCAGAAAACTCGTCATCAGAACAGACCACGGTCTCTCCATCGGACACAGGTCCGTCCTCGTACCTCGATCCATGGATGACACCCACGAAAACATGCCTTCCCTCAGGCTGAACCGGCGAAGAACTTGCACGCCGAGCCGTTTCGATGATGTCGGTGTGGATGTCCGGCTCAGGGGCCGGTTCGCCGATCTTGCCGATGAAGACGTGAATCCCACCGAAGGGGACCCGATACCCATATTCGATTGAATCGGCCTCGGGACCCCATCCTGCGTTGTCGATGTAGAGCTTGCCGCGACAACTCTTCGTCATCCGGCCCACAGCGTATCTGTCGGTGTCAAAACCGGCGGATCTCGGGTAGGGGGTCCCGAACTGTGCGTCTAGGCCGGATGGTAACAGGAGGCAAGGGACACGAAGTTTTACCCAGGTTCGGGCCCTCTTGATGGAGGTAAAACCCTACGTCCTGCTTGATTAATATTGATGATATGGGTAGTACAAGAGTAGATCTACCACGAGATCGGAGAGGCTAAACCCTAGAAGCTAGCCTATGGTATGATTGTTGTTCTGTATGTTGTCCTACGAACTAAAACCCTCCGGTTTATATAGACACCGGAGAGGGTTAGGGTTACACAAAGTCGGTACAATGGTAGGAGATCTATATATCCGTATCGCCAAGCTTGCCTTCCACGCCAAGTAAAGTCCCTTCCGGACACGGGACGAGGTCTTCAATCTTGTATCTTCATAGTCCAGGAGTCCGGCTGAAGGTATAGTCCGGCCATCCAGACACCCCCTAATCCAGGACTCCCTCAGTAGCCCCTGAACCAGGCTTCAATGACGACGAGTTCAGCGCGCAGATTGTCTTCGGCATTTCAAGGCGGATTCCTCCTCCAAGTACTTCATAGAACATTTTGAACACAAAGATAGTGTCCGGCTCTGCAAAATAAGTTTCCACATATTGCCGTAGAGAGAATAATATTTACACAAATCTAATCTGCTGACGTATTCCGTAGTGTGATACACCACGGCCAAGCCTTTATCCGAATCGTTTTATTATCCCACCTCAGTGCGTCATGCGAGGCAGTTTCCTTGGCACGTCTTGTTAAAGCAGAGATCGTGTCCCCTTATCCCGGGATTCTCATCAATACGGGCGTGGGTAACCCAACCGCGCCATTGATTACGACGCTTGGAGATAAGCGAGTTTTACCAGGCTGGTGGGGACACATAGTTGCGTCCACCCATATAAGGGGATAAGGATCCACCTTTTCACCTACGCCTTCTTCCTCCTTTGCCTATCCATTTTCGCGCACTCGAGCTCCAGCGCCCAAGTCCGCACTCCCCACCTCAACCTTCTCCAGCCATGTCCGGAGCGGGAGGCAAGTGGATGGTCTCCTCCGTCACGGAGGGACACATCAAAAAGCTGAGGAAGGGCGGATACTTGTCTAACGACATCCCGTACCGGCTTCCCGAAGAGGGGCAGCTCCTCCCCACCCCAAGGCCCCATGAGAGGGTAGTGTTCCTTCCCCACTTCCTCCACGGACTGGGCTTTCCTATCCACCCATTCGTCCAGGGACTCATGTTCTACTACGGCCTGGATTTCCATGATCTGGCCCCGAACTTCATCCTCAACATCTCGGCGTTTTATCGTCGTGTGCGAGGCTTTTCTCCGCATTCGCCCCCATTTCGGCCTATGGCTCAAGACTTTCAATGTCAAGCCGAAGGTGGTATGCGGCAACCAGGCGGAGTGCGGAGGCGCCATGGTGGGCAAGATGCCCAACGTCTTATGGCTCGAGGGCTCCTTTGTGGAGACCCTGAAGGGGTGGCAATCGGGGTGGTTTTACATCACCGAGCCGCGCGACCCTGAGTGGGTCGTAGCCCCCGAGTTCCGGTCCGGACCCCCAAAGCGGCTCACGTCCTGGAAAGAGACGGGCCTGTCGTGGGGCAGCAAAGGAGAGGTGACTAGACTGCAAACATGCATCCAAACCGTGGTGGACAAGCATCTCAAGCTTGTCAACGTAGTCCAGGTTATGCTCATCCGCTGGATCCTCCCGTGTCAACAACGGGCCTTCAATCTGTGGGAGTTCAACCCGGCGCAGCACCGAACTCTGAGTAGGCTCTTCGACACGACGTATGAAGATGCCTGGAAGGTGCTTTTCAAGGGCGCCGAGGCTCCCGCATCCGCTACCGAGGATCGCGGATTCAGCGCGCAGCGTCACGCTAGTGCGGTAAGTTGTCTGTACCTTTTACAGGGTATTAGTTTTTCATAGTTTAACTCTATGCGGGATCTAAGTTCCCTTACCTTTGACAGGATTGGCAGGCGAATTCCGGACAGATCGACTGTCTGGCTCCTCTGCCCGAAGACCTAGCCGATGCCCGCTTGGCGAAGCTGCTGGTTCCGGCACCCTATGTGGTGCCGGAGAAGAAGGCCACGAAGAAGGCCATGGGGACTCAAAAAAGTGCCCGGCACCAGGAGGTCTCGGGTTCATCATCCGATGACTCCAAGGCGCATTCCTCCCGTGAAGACGAGGAGGAGGAAGAAGAGACCTCTCCCCCTCCAGCGGGGGGAGAGAAGAAAAGGAAGGTCGCCCTGACTGGGGAGGCCGAAGGGTCCAAGAAGGGGAAAACCCTTCCTCCGGACTACTCCACCAACACCGACGACGATGGAGAGGAGTGGCTGCTCAGGGCCAAGCCCCTGGCGAAATCGTAAGTATCCGGATACCAGAGTAATTCATAGTATTCCTTTATTGCACAGCTTTACCTTATGTCGAATATGATTATGCAGCCCACCCAAAGACCGGCTCGATGCGTCATCGAGCGGTTCACTGGACTCATCGGATGTGAATTTGCTTCCGGCGGCTACCTCCCCCTGCCCTACGGACGACCCCGAAGTGTTGTCCCAATAGGTTCCAAGCCAGGAGGAGGTGGTCCTGGAGGCGCCGCAAGGCGACCTCCCGGACTCCAGGAGTAAAGGGGATGAAACCCCCCAGGGCTCCAAGTCCGACCCTAGGCCGGACACCACTTCGAAACCTTCAAAGGTTCCAGAGTCCGGCCGGCGACCTCCTTCCAAGAGGAGCAAGCCCACCGTGCCAGTGACCCCCGTCCAACTGGAGGCGTCGGACAATCTATTGGAGGTGCTCAAAGGCGCCTCCATCGACGAGGAGCACCGCACCATTATGAGTGCGGTGGTCCAGAAGGTTCAGTCCGCCAAGAGTGGACTGACTGAAGCTTGTGCTAGCCTTTTAACAGGCTTTGAGGTAAGTAAAGAATGTGTAAATACTATTACCGCATAGATAGTAGCCCCTGATGCTCTATTTGGCGTTCGGGAAGAAAAGCCGAATAGAGGATCAAATAAAATTCGCAGGAGTCTAACAAAAAGGAGTCAATATGCGTATGCAGGCTTCTCTGCTGGCGTCCGCCGCACTGACTGCGGAAGTGGACACGCTAAAGCAGAACCTCGAGCAGTCCGAGCAAGAGCTCGGGCGTGTCAAGAAGCAGCTCGAGGACAAGGAAGGTAAGAAATACCTTGTTTAAATATATATATATAAAGTGCAATTGCAAAAAATGACAGGACTATCATGGCTATTGTAGGGGCCACGTCTGAGGTGGCGACCCTTAAGCAAGCGCTGGTCGAGGCCGAGAAGAGGGCGGCCACGGAGCGCACCGAGCGGGAGAAGTATGAGGCCCAGGTTGGCAAGGTGCAGCAAGAGCTCCAGGCTCTCATGAAAAAACATGGGAGTTTGGAGCTTGACTCAAAGACGCGAGCGTCCGAGCTCGCGGTGGCTATTAAAAATGCCAAGTCTGCCAAGGCCAAATCCCAGAAGACCCTCCAGGAGTTGGATGAGGTGAAAAAGATAGCGGCGGGTAAGGCATTCCTTATGCAAAGCAAACACATAAACGTGAGTTACTTGTTACTTACCCGAATCCGGAGCTCTCCAGGAGCGTTCGCAGATCTTCCCCGTAGCGTGTCCGATGCCGCCGCATTCTATCGAGCCGAGGAGGGCAGCTCGATAGAGAAGGTGTTCTGGTCTCAGTATGCTGAGGCCGAACACCCTGTGCCCATGAGCGACTAGTTGAAGCAACTGGTCGAGCTCCACAAGGCGGCCGAACAGGCCATGAAGGGCCTCATAGTTCGGCTGTGGCCTGGAGAGGCTCTGCCTGGGAGCTATTTCAGGCTGGTGCGGCGGCTGGTGGGGGCCTGTCCAAGGCTCGAAGTCTGCATTGAAGGTGCCCGTAGGGCCCTTGCCCGTGCTAAGGTGCACTGGGGCAAGCTGGATGCTGAGAAGCTTGTGAAGGATGGGCCACCGCCAGGGAAAGAGCATCGCAAGCCCAAGAATTATTATACAGATGTTCTGAAGGGTGCCCGCCTTGTGGCGGATGAATGTTCCAGGGATGTAATTTTTGAGTAAAACTCGCTCGTTTTGTCCTGTGCGCTGAAAACTTGTTCATATGCGCTAAGCAATGCTGTTGGAATTTAGAATATTACCTTCTGTGCGGCTGTTTATCAATTCTGAGAGATGGCGAGTCGTCGGCTTCTGCCCCCGTGCTGCTAGTGCTGGGGTGTTCGGGGATAAACCTGAGCGCTTTTTTTCCCATGTTTGGGTCCTTCAAGGGAGGCGCTCAGCACAACGAACAAGGCAATCGGACTATAATGCGTGAACACTCTCACTTAGCCATAGAATTCTATAATTTTAAATTTCAGCGAAGCCCCTGGTATTCGGAAGACCGAGTTCGGGGCGCTATCCACGCCTTGGCCGGACAGAGCCGACTCCTCGCTCTAAGCGGCATAAGTCTTTAGGGACTCGAAAAACCTCTCGAACAGCGATCAGCTATCGCTTCATCATGACAGTCAGTTTTAGCTTTCTCTACTGAGGTGCTCGACCCAGCTCAACTGGGGCACAATGCAGTAGTTCTCCTAGTGCTACCTTAGCCGACACAGCGGAACGTAAGGCACCAAAACATAGGAGCCGAGCAAACCCAACTATTGACCCAAGACATGATTCGGAGCCGATGCATATAATGCTATAAGTTCGGGGTGCCGCACTTGTTAAAGTGTTCGGACTTCTCACACCATATTGAGGGGTACTAAAGCCCCTGGCGTATTTTGGCCGTACCAAAGTGTACGGGTGCAACATGTTGTTAAGGAACATATACTTATAAAAAAAAGTAATGCAAAAATAGACAGAAGCTATGCATTGTTTATTAAAAAGGGCTGCAATCAAAGCAGAACGATACAAATAATGCGATAAGCAAAAGGTTGGACTATTTAACATGTCCGTTCCAGGGGCAGGCTACGGACTGGTATGCAAACAGGTATACTGCTCGTGATAGAGACCACCTGAGAGTTCCGTAATGCGGCATGGCTTGTCTGCTTCCCTGGTTCTTGCATCGTTTGTGCGGCAATTGAACTGCCGAACAGGCCTTCCGAAGAATGGAGTCCTGAAAGTAAGATAAAATTAAAAAATCGGCAGCCCCTGGTGTGGTTTATGCCGTGTTTTGGGCGTGCCATGATGGTGCCCCTCCCCCTGTACCCATGGTATTTCTAGAGCGTAGTTATGTACGCGAAGCACTGGTGTCGCATTTTTGCGAGAGCTGGGGTTGCGGCCGCATTTCTACGCCTGCTCGGAACGCGCTAGGCGGTCTTGTTGTAGGTTACTCTGGGCGCGCTTGACGGTGTATGGACGTTTAATGGCCGGACTGGAGAACTGCCTGGAGAGGCTGCTTTGTACTTCCACTACAAGGGCCGCCGTGTGCTCCTCCGTTCGGAGAGAGCGTTCGGTGTTTCCATTGACCGTAATTACTCCTCGAGTGCCTGGCATCTTGAGCTTAAGGTATGCGTAGTGCGGTACCACATTGAACTTGGCGAATGCGGTTCGCCCGAGCAGTGCGTGATAGCCACTGCGGAATGGGACTATGTCGAAGATTAACTCCTCGCTTCGGAAATTATCCGGAGATCCGAAGACCACTTCAAGTGTGACTGAGCCTATACAGTTGGCCTCTACACCTGGTATTACGCCTTTAAAGGTCGTTTTGGTGGGCTTAATCCTCGAGGGATCTATGCCCATTTTCGGCACTGTATCCTGGTAAAGCAGGTTCAGGCTGCTGCCGCCATCCATAAGGACTCTAGTGAGATGAAATCCATCAATAATTGGGTCTAGAACCAATGCGGCGAATCCGCCATGACGGGTGCTAGTGGGATGGTCCCTTCGATCAAAGGTGATCGGGCAGGATGACAATGGGTTGAACTTTGGGGCGACTGGCTCTACCGTGTATACGTCCCTTAACGCGTGCTTCCGCTCCCTCTTGGGGATGTGGGTTGCGTATATCATGTTCACCGTCCGCACTTATGGGGGAAAACCCTTCTTTCCACTGTTGTTCGGCGGCCGGGGCTCTTCGTCGTCATCGCTATGCAGCCCCTTGTCGGTATTTTCGGCATATAACTTGCCTGCCTGCTTGAACACCCAACAATCCCTGTTGGTGTGGTTGGCCGGCTTTTCGGGGGGTGCCATGTATCTGGCACAAGCGGTCGAGTATTCGGTCCAAACGGAATGGGCCCCTAGGATTTCTTTTGAATGGCTTTTTCCGTTGACCGGATTTATAGCCTCTGAATCCGACATTGACTACCATATCCTCAGCATTGTCGCCGTTAATGCGGCGCTCCTGCTTGTTGCAACGCGACCTGCCACTACCGTCCCTGGTATTCGAATTGCCAGGGTTCTTGGTCATATTGTTCCTACGAGCGAGCCAGCTGTCTTCTCCCGCGCAAAAGCGGGTCATGAGTGTCGTGAGTGCTGCCATAGATTTCGGCTTTTCCTGTCCAAGGTGCCGGGCAAGCCACTCGTCATGGATATTATGCTTGAAGGCTGCTAGGGCCTCTGCGTCCAGATAGTCGACTATTTGATTTTTCTTTGTTAGGAACCGTGTCCAGAATTGCCTGGCCGATTCCTCTAGCTGCTGAATTACGTGGCTTAGGTCATCGGCATCTGGTGGTCGCACATAAGTGCCCTGGAAATTGTCAAGGAATGCGGCTTGCAGGTCCTCCCAACAACTGATTGATCCTGCTGGCAAGCTGTTAAGCCAATGCCGAGCTGGTCCTTTAAGCTTGAGTGGGAGGTATTTGATGGCGTGGAGATCATCGCTGCGGGCCATGTGGATATGAAGGAGATAATCCTCGATCCATACTGCAGGATCTGTTGTGCCATCATATGATTCGATGTTTACTGGTTTGAAACCCTTGGGGATTTGATGATCCATTACTTCGTCTGTGAAGCATAGTGGGTGTGCGGCGCCTCTGTACTAGGCTATATCACGACGTAGCTCCAATGAGCTTTGTCTACTGTGTTCGGCCCTACCGGATTTGTGTCCGGCGTGACGGTTACCGTCTCGAGTCATGGGGCGCCCACGCGATCCGTAGATCGATCTTGTTTGCCTTGCCTTGTCCTCCAACATGTCTCGCGGTCAGGCGAATTTTCCCGTGCCTTGGTACGGGGTGCGGCTTGAGTGGAGGGCCGAGAGGCCTCTCTATCGCGGCCACGAGGTGGCCGGTCGGCCGTATCAAGTGCTGGTGATGTAGGTTTAAGTGCTTCCTCCTCTAATCGGGGTAGCAACCTGCGCTTTGGGTAGCTCTTGGAGGGGTGTTCGACTTTATGCTCTTTGGCCGCAAGGACTTCAGTCCATCTGTCGACTAGCAAATCTTGATCAGCTCTAAGTTGTTGCTGTTTTTTCTTGAGGCTTCTTGCCGTGGCCATAAGCCTGCGTTGAAAACGCTCTTGCTCGACGGGATCCTCTGGCACGACGAATTCGT
Organism: Triticum dicoccoides; assembly: GCF_002162155.2. Lineage (NCBI taxonomy): Eukaryota > Viridiplantae > Streptophyta > Magnoliopsida > Poales > Poaceae > Triticum > Triticum dicoccoides. The sequence goes on from NC_041382.1 coordinate 111,197,825, forward strand.
CGTCGTCGAGGCTTGCCTTGTCTTCGGAGGGAGGCATATAATTATCGTCCTCGACCTCTCTATCTGCCGCTCTCTCATGAGGGCTGGCTTCTCCATCCTCCTGTGCTGAATCTTGCTGGAGGGGGTTTTCTTCGGCACTCTCCGGAGTATTATTATCTCCCGTGCTGGAATCACCGTATTTTCTTTGGCGGGATTTTGAGCGGCGCCGCTGACGCCGGCGCTTAGGCTGTTTCTTGGAGGGGTCATCCTTCGCTGTTCCATCGCCATCTCCTTATTTTGGGGTGTCCACCATGTATATGTCATATGACAAGGTGGCTTTCCAGGGCCCAATAGGCGCTGGTTCTTCATCGTCTCCTGCATCGGCATCCATACCGTCGATGTCTTCGGAGTCGAAGTCGAGCATGTCGGTTAAATCGTCGACAGTGGCTACAAAGTGAGTGGTGGGTGGGCTTTGAATTTCTTCATCGTCCATATCCCAACCTTGCTGACCGTAGTCTGGCCAGGGCTCTCCTGATAAAGAGAGAGACTTTAGTGTCTTCAAAATATCACCGAAAGGCGAGTGCTGAAAGATGTCCGCGGCAGTAAACTCCATGATCGCCGCCCAATCGGATTCGATCGGCAGGGGCGCGGAAGGTTCGGAGTCCGGAGAGGAGTCCGGCTCCTTGGAGTCACGAGTCTCGCAGAGTGCGGGGCCGGTGTTCGGCTCGATCGCCGTTGGGATCACAGCCCCCGAGGCGGCGTCCAACCACCCATCCTCGATCGGCGCAGTTGGCTCCGAATTAAGGGTCGAAGCCGATGCGGGTGCGGCCTCCAGGGCACTGTTCGGCGGCAGAGCTAGATCATGCTCGTCGTGACAGTGCAGCGCGCTCGGCAGTGGCTCGAATCCGTCGAAGATCAAGTCCCCGCGGATGTCAGCCGTGTAGTTTAAACTTCCAAATCTGACCTGACGGCCAGGGGCATAGCTTTCGATCTGCTCCAGATGGCCAAGTGAATTGGCCCGCAGTGCGAAGCCGCCAAAGACGAAGATCTGTCTGGGGAGGAAGGTCTCACCCTGGACTGCATTGCTGTTGATGATCGTAGGAGCCATCAAGCCTGACGACGACGACACGGAGGAACTCTCAATGAAAGCACCAATGTCGGTGTGAAAACCGACGGATCTCGGGTAGGGGATCCCGAACTGTGCGTCTAGGCCGGATGGTAACATGAGGCAAGGGACACGAAGTTTTACCCAGGTTCGGGCCCTCTTGATGGAGGTAAAACCCTACGTCCTGCTTGATTAATATTGATGATATGGGTAGTACAAGAGTAGATCTACCATGAGATCGGAGAGGCTAAACCCTAGAAGCTAGCCTATGGTATGATTGTTGTTCTGTATGTTGTCCTACAGACTAAAACCCTCCGGTTTATATAGACACCGGAGAGGGTTAGGGTTACACAAAGTCGGTTACAATGGTAGGATATCTATATATCCGTATCGCCAAGCTTGCCTTCCACGCCAAGGAAAGTCCCTTCCGGACACGAGACGAAGTCTTCAATCTTGTATCTTCATAGTCCAGGAGTCCGGCTGAAGGTATAGTCCGTCCATCCGGACACCCTCTAATCCAGGACTCCCTCAGTATCCCTTAAGCCCATCAAAGCTGCCCTTCAAAAACTCAAAACCATCGTGCGATAGCCCCACGGTGGGCGCCAACTGTCGTGGGTTTGTCACGGCAGATGTCCTTGTGAAAGGACTTAGTCGTGGAGCCATCGCTACGGGTTAGCTTTAAGGGGTTAAACTGGACAAGGGGACACGGGGAATTTTATACTAGTTTGGCCCCTTCGAGGAAGGTAAAAGCCTACGTCTAGTTGTGATTGGTATTGCTAGGGTTTCGAAGGCCAAGGAGCGAATCCGCTTTGTCTGGCTCTCAAGTTGTTGTCTCTCCCTAAACCGCTGCCGGGTCGTCCCTTTATATACATAGGTTGACGCCCGCCGGTTTACAAAGTCCCGAAGCCGGATCATAAACGTATCCAGTTCGGTCTCTATCCTTCCTATCTTATAATACAAGTTACATGACTAAGCCGGTTTACATTTACAGGCTTTAACCCGCCTTTGGGCCTTGGGCCTCCATGAAGCGCCATCATCCTTGCATCTTTATGGGCTTCTAATCTTCAAGGAGTCAACCCAGCTACATAAGGCCGGTTTACCTCCAGCAGTAATATCCCCAACAACAGAGGAACTCTCAATGAAAGCACCAATGTCAGTGTCAAAACCGGCGGATCTTGGGTAGGGGGTCCCGAACTATGCGTCTAAGGCGGATGGTAACAGGAGGCAGGGAACACGATGTTTTACCCAGGTTCGGACCCTCTTGATGGAGGTAAAACCCTACGTCCTGCTTGATTTATTCTTGATGATATGGGTATTACAAGAGTTGATCTACCACGAGATCAGAGAGGCTAAACCCTAGAAGCTAGCCTATGGTATGATTGTATGTTGTCCTACGAACTAAAACCCTCCGGTTTATATAGACACCGGAGAGGGTTAGGGTTATACAAGGTCGGTTACAAAGGAGGAGATATACATATCCGTATTGCCTAGCTTGCCTTCCATGCCAAGTAGAGTCCCAGCCGGACATGAGATGAAGTTTTCAATCTTGTATCTTCATAGTCCAACAGTCCGGCTAAAGGATATAATCCGGCTGTCCAGAGACCCCCTAATCCCGGACTCCCTCACCCCCCACCTCGAGTTCATGCTCATATCTTGAGTAAGCCCATGTGCACACTTTCATGGCTCCACAAATTGGATTCTCTACTCGCACTGAATCCACAACGACAGACCAAGCATCTTCATAGAATGATTGATACTACTTTTGGAAAGCATGCCACGAGTTAAAGTATTCCTTGTGAAAGAACAAGGTAGTAGAAAATCATAACTACCAGCACAAGTTTTCTGCTAACATATGAATTGTGGCAGACAAACTGCCGAGACCACAATACATGTGATCCATGTTGGAACTTGTAAGTATCCAATTAGTGAAACGATGAACTGTGCAGAACTTCTTCCCACTGAGCTAAGTGATAACAATTTTGACATAAATTTGGCAATCAATCAAATCACCACCCAATGTCAATCCAATGGGAAAGGAAACAATTTTCAAGAGTTTTATGACTACAAATTTGTAGCACCAACATAGATAATGGAAGGGCAAGATAATCGAACGTCGTGATAACATATGAATGTATATATATCGTCCAAATACCACCAACCAAACATAGAGCCACAATAACCTTTGCCAGATGTACAACATTCAGACACAAGATCTATTGATTAGTTCAACTATTTTTTTACGGCTCATATTCAGAAGTAAGACTGCCATAACCTGCGGTAGCACAACCACCAGTGTGAGGAAAACCATAATTCTAGACTCGTCAAGATATAATTAGGACGCCAATCAATAGACCCCAAAGCGAGAACAGCTGGTGTCATGAGAGATACTGAGCCACTTGATTTTTTTTCAACTTTCTCGATAATTTTATTGGCACCATGAGAACCATTCCTACATATCCTCCATATGGACAATATATGATAATATTGACAAACATACAAGACATTAACCAATTGGCATAAAATTCATGTCGTTGTTGTAACATGCGGCCTAATGGGTATCTTATACAGCAAAATGAAACACAGCATATGCATCCATCTTTTGGCTCGAGAATTTTACGGGAATCTTATACTGATAGTTTTGGTAGTTTTGAACAACGATGTATTCTAAAGATGGTTCTCAGAATGATGGATCTATGTGTGTTTAGCGGGGGCGGGGGGCATGCGCCCCCCTAGCCTTGGGAAAAAGGCAGGAAGGATTTTTTTAGAGGGCTTAAATGAGAAAAAACTTAGTATTTGGTCCCCTCATATCTAAATGTTTTGACATCGCCCACCCCCGGGTGAATTTCCTCTCTAGCTCCTCCAGTGGTGTCTAATCTCCTAAATCAAATATGTCAATAATTGAAAAAAATAAGGCAAGGGGGCACTTAAAATTATTATGAATTCACTTTGGTGTCGATACAATGTGTTTAAGTCAATTGGGCATCAAAATCTATTTAAATGTACCCAAAGTTAAGAAAAATCCAATTTTATTTCTATGCATAACTAATACAATATATTCCAAATTCTACTTGAAAGTTTGATATTTTTTCTTACAACACATTTTAAAAAATTAACTATGGTACATGAGTAATCCCGGAACTATAAAACACAGAAAAACAATTGGGGGCGATGTAAAAGTAGATGCAAGGAAAGTCATTCTCAAGATATATAATAGTGCCTCGAAATTCATTGCTAGTTGAGAAATTACGCATGCATTTTAGTAATCAAACTTTGTAATAATCAGTCCACAAGTATTAGTTAGTCCACGACCAACAAGTGATACAATTGGATTTTTATCGGGGAATACCGTCTGGTAATCTTAATTTTGTTTCTAGCAAGTTATTGGTCAAAGTTAAATTTATGGAGCACCGCACATAGTCAAATCACACACTATAAAAACATAATGGAGGTAAGATCAGTCATGTAATTTGTCCTGATATTTTTTGCTTATCCATAAATATCCTACAAGTGAGGAAGATCCAACATTCATGTCATTTCAAATGACTAATATAAGCAAATATTCAGTTTTCACGAAATTTTGGAGAAGTCCTTGAGTTCAACAGAGGTCACAAAGTAAATATCCATCATGGAGAAGATACCCGGATTGCAAATGAGAATTTTCCTTCACCCAACTAGCCTACTGGACAAGAAGTAGGACATTGTAGCTAGCATCCTTGTTGCCACCATGGTTTCTTACAATGAGGCTATTTCCTAGTTGTATGTGTGTTGACCTAGACCATAAACAGTAAATCACCAAGCGGAGGAATACTAAATAGCGATGTCCGAATGAGATGGACATAGGAGAAACAAGGGATTGTGGACTGAGACTCAAGAATAGACCTTGGGGAAGGTTAGATTGATTTCCGTTACCCCATCAAATTTACTGCAGTGCATGTCATGCTACTTAGCTACGTTCTTGTTATGAAAAACTTGTAGTTGCTGAATAATTGCACTTTAAGAAAATAAAAAAAATGTCTCATACCAAAACATATAACTTATGTACCATAATAAAAATCAACAAAACACTACTAGCAGCTGCTTATAGTATACTTGGTGCCAAAGAATTGAAAAACAAACATGCTATGATCCAGTTCAAAGATTAGATAAACAACCAGAGGCCAAGAACCTTATATCATAGTATAGCTATCTGACATAAAGCACGATGAAGTCCTATCTTTCCAAATCCATGTCACTTGAGCCAATTTATTAAAATAAATAATTCTTCTGTCTTATAGATTGAACATCTAAGCACATCATGCTAACTAGTGTTGCGAATCATACGAAAAGGAGAATAATAAGAAATATAAATCGACCAAAAGAAATTGTTGAATACTTTGGAGGTGTTTCTATTAAAGCTTTGTACAAGAGCCAATGAACGAGGAACACAGAACATATATTTTGGGGTCTTTCAAGTTATATGTCATCCCAATTAGTTGCAGAAAGGTATATTACTAAAATTGCTTAGTATGACTTGATATGAACTAATTTCTCAGCATACATTACAATTTACAGTCCACATGCATACCAAATATTTTCTTTTCTGCAAAATATATGTGGTCCAGATTTATGAGCATTATTTTTTCATTTTGGATGTATGGAAAGCAATCAGAGTTGTGACAAACTGAATGACTTAACAATGGTGCTTTCAAATATTGAAATTAGACTTCAGCTGATCAAAATATATGATTATGTTTTGTTCGGAGGAAAAATTCCTAGCTTCAGCAGTACTAAAATGATTTCCATTTGACAAGAACGAAACACCACAATAAAGTGGAACAAAACTATTATTTGCAAAGCAAATGTATAGCGTATGAGTTCAAAAGGTAACAAATCACGCCACATGTTTATCCTTCTTGAGTAGCTTACCTGAAAGTTTCAGGGTGTGTTTGGTTTAGAGCATCTCTAGCAGACCCCGTAAAAGCTAACCCAAAAAGCACGTTTACAGTTCGCTGCAGATCAGATTTGCGGGGCGAATTCGTGCGCTGCAGATCAGACCCCGTATATGAAACTATAAAACTAAAAAAATCACGGGAGAAACTTGCAACGACATTCATCATACATAGTTGATCGTCATATTACATCATTGATAGTTGTTCATCATACTACATCATAGTACTACATAGAGGGGAGGGTTTGCGGGTCGTGCAGCGTACCCGAGCCTAGGCTACCAAAATCGACGAGTGCGGCAACGACAATGCGGCGGAGGAGCCCGGGGAGCTCAATCCTCGTTGGAGTCGAGGTCGATCCAGACCTTGGCCTGCTCGGCCTTCATGACGCGCAGGTCCACCTCCTTGGACGCGTGCGCCTGCGACGCCGCGACGCCCTGCTCGAGGAAGATCTCCTCGATCTCGAGCTCGCGGCAGCGGCGCACGCCGGCCTCCTCCTCCCTCGCCGAGCGCTCCATGATGGCACGCTCGAGGTGGTCCTCCTGCCTCGGGGGAGGTAGTCGTCGGTGCCGATGACACCTCGACGCGGCGGGTCCGCGTCGGCCTCGAGCTTGACGGCGAGTGGCCCGAGCTCCTCTGGCTCTCTCTTGACTGGAGTGAGCCACGAGCTCGAGGCGCCCGCAGACGAGCTCCAAGGGCAGAGGAGCCGAAGGAGGCGCGGCGGCGGACCGTGATCTCGCGCTCGTACTCGTCGAGCTCGCGGTGTTCAAACGCC
>NC_041382.1:111204881-111236861 GCF_002162155.2 Triticum dicoccoides
GAGAAATTGGGGCGGAAGGGGAGGGGGATCACAGCGGAGCGGCGGCAGAGGCGGGTAGGGTTTGACCCGTATCCAAGCGGTGAAACCACATAAATAGCAATGGAGAGGGTCTTTTTCTGGGCCACGGTAAACTTTTTGCGTGTCGGACCCGGGATACGGAGTCTGTTGTATCAAGAAAAACGGATCGAACCCGCATACTCGCCAAAATTATACGGGTTCGGCCTTTTTTACGGAGTCTGCTAAGATGCTCTTAAAGCACCCCGTATGTTGGCCTTTTTTTTTGAGATGGTATCCTGGCTTGTTAGGGGGGTACGCGGGTGTGCAGACATGGAGATGGTGGAATATGAAAATTTGCAGGCGCGGGATGGCACGAAATCTGCAGTCGCAGCCCCTTTTACTCGCCGACCTCCAACGGGAAGACAACTCGAGCCTCAGTTGTCAGCATCGGCAGCGGCGACTTACCAATAGTGCGGACCAAGATCTCAGGCTACTCGTCCCCTTGGTCACCGACATGGGCGAGGCCATGCCGTCGTCTCCATGACATTAAGAAGCACACAACCGACATCCATCCCTCCACTCTCAGGTTGTTAGGTAAGGTGTAGGGTCGATTTCGCCGTTACTTATCAGAACATCGATTTCGTCGTTACTTACCGCAACATCGATTTCACCAGGGCGAACCGATGAAGCTGCACCTTCAGGCATCAACACTCATATGGGTGCGATTCGTGCTTGGGTCATGTTAGTCCACATCGGCCCGGGAAAGTCGGACATCTTTTAAAGGATCATCAACTTTGGTTCAAGTTTTTTTGACACCAGAAAAAGGGCCTACAGGTATTTGGAATCAAACTCTATACACGGGAATGCATATGTATGTATCGCACGCAACATCACAGGATCTTACAAAAACAATCCTTTTGGAACGAATCCCCAACTCTACGGTCAGAAGGAAGAAAACACGAGCGAGCCTTCAGGCTTTGCTGTCTGCTCTCGTCACCGCCGCTCTGGACGCCGCCTTCTCCAGCCGGAACCTCCGGAAGTCGGCGACGAGGCCGACGTCCACGTCCCGCTTCATCCTCTCGGCAAGCGTCGACAGGACCTGCACGCCCCAAGCTTTCAGTTCCACATTCTCTCGGCGAGAACAGAGCAGAGATTTCGTTAGGCACAACACAAGGCGAGGCTTACCGACTCGGCGACGCCCCGGAGGACGGCCTCCGGCACGATCCGCATGGGCGGCGGGAGGGCGACGGTGATGGAGATCTCCAGGTGGCCCCTCAGCCGGCTGCCGCGCCGCTGCCCCCTGTCCGCGTACAGCGACCCTCGCACGCCCAGGTCGAAGCTCGCCGGCGTGTAGCCGCTGTCCAGCCCCCTCAGCTCCCACTCGGTCTGCATTCAGAGCCGAAACAAGAGCAGCACATTGTAAACCTGCAGTCGTGCGGATAGAGATAGAAAAGAATTGGTAGCGTGAGCAGGGAGGGGGAACTGGAAACGCACGATTCGGAGGTCGAGCCCGCCGGCGGCGCGGTTGCGCAGCTGCATCACGACGACGGGGCGCACGGTGATGAAGAGGAACTCCAGCGGCAGCATCTGGATCCTCCACTCCTCCTGCGCAACAAATAATCGATCGATTAGCCGCAACGCCACCGTCGAACGACACCTGCTCTCTTCGGGGACAGGATAGATTCAATAATCGATTCAGTTACATCGCTGAGCTGCTGGCTCCGGCTCTCGTCGGGGAACATGGCGCGGAACACGCGGGGCCGGTCCTGGAGGTACTCGTCGAACGACACCTGCAGGCAGAACAGAACCCGTCCGCGCACGCGCGATGAATCAATCAATCAATTCGAGCCGTGATTCCATCGAATTCCAAACCCCGAATGCGGAGATCGATCGATGTCAGCGCTTACCCCCGGGGGCTCGTAGAGGGGCATGTCGGTGTTGATGCTGGAGGAGTAGGTGACGGCGTCCGGCGAGGTGGACGACGCTGCCCCAGCCTCCGCCGCCCGGGCCGTGGTCGAGACGGCGTGCCGCGGCGGCCTCGACTGAGGGGGAGCCGAGCAGACCAGCGCTCTCACGGGCGGCGCGGAGGCGGTGGGGCGGCTGGTGCCGCGATTCGCGGCAGGCAGCGGCCGCGGCCGGTGGGCCGTGTTCGAGGCCGCGGCGGCCATGGCCGGCTGTAGTGCCGTGCCCATGCCCATGGCTGAGGTCGGCACGCGGCAACGGAGACCACTCCTTTTCCCCGTGTGACGGGGTAGGGGGAGTAGGGACAAGCGGTGGCCGATGACCCTGGTGACATCCTGATCGGGCCACTGGAAACTGGAATGACGGGAGCACCTTTCTTTCTGGTTAGTGGCCGTGACGTACTCCATCCGGTCCTTTTTACACCACATATTAGATTTGGATCAAGTCAAACTTTACAAAGTTTGATCAAATATATATTAAAAAATATCAATATCTACCATATCAAATATACATCACATGAAACTACATTTCGTAATGAATCTAACAAAATTGATTTGGCATCATAAATGTTTCTATTTTTTTCTATAAATTCGGTCAAAGTAGAGATACTTTGACTTCAGACAAAGCTTATATGCAGACTAAAAAGGACCGGAGGGAGTACATGGATGCCTCGGTCCATTTGGATGTTTTTGCTGGGTGTTTGGTTTGAACCTTTTTTCAGAAAATGCAGTCTAACGATTTTTAAAAATAAAATAAAAACACAATAAGAAAAGTAAACAATCATATACCCAAAGACACTCGCCCTTATGAACGTGCGTACTTAGTTTCAATCCCTGGGAGATTGAGCCGACAGATCTTAAGATTACTGAAGTTGTTATAATAGATACTAGCAAAATGGTCCATGTATTGCAACGGGAGAAAAATAATAATCATAATATCCGATGGCCATGACCAAGCATCACCGAGATACACCATCACTCTCAAATTCGTGAGATCATGAATAATTTTTGAAATCACAATTTTTTTTAAAAAAAAACCGTGCACATATTTGGAATTGTGAACATTTTTTAATTCATGAAAACTTTTATAAAATTTGAATATTTCTAAAATCAAGAATATTTTTGAATTCATGAACATTCAGACTATTTGCAAACTTTTTTTAAAAAATTGTGAACATTTTTCTAAAAACATTTTTCTTGAATCGACAAACATTTCTAGAATCGACGAACATTTTTTATAAAATTGGTGGAACATATTTTGGAATTCACGAACATTTTTTATTTAATGAACATTTTTTGAAATGCATGATCATTTTTAAAATCAGCCAATACTTTATGAATGAATAAACTATTTTTTAAGTCACAAACAATTTTTGAATTTTTGGCATATTTTTCCATTCATGAACATTTTTTGAATTGACGAAAAAAATTCAATGTCATTAATAATTTTTTAATACACAAACTTTTTAAAAAATCATGAACATTTTTAGATTTCCCAACATATGTTTTCAAAATTTCGACCATTTTCTGAATAAGCAAATATATTTTTACAAAATCATGAAGAATTTCTGAATCCACAAACATTTTATGATTTATTAACGAATTATTTCAAAATTTTCATTTCTAAAATTTTGGAACTTTTTAAGTCCCGAATAATTTAAGGTAGAAAATAAAAAGTAAATGAAAAAAATAAAAAATAAAAATTAAAAAACAGGGCGCCCGGACATGGGCCGACCCAAACAGGTGCACTGTGATTTCTCCCGGCGCACAGAGCACACACGGTATAGGAGGTCCCTACTACATGGGCCGGCCTGGTGACAGCACGCGGCAACGGAGACCACTCCTTTTCCCCGTGTGACGGGGTAGGGGAGTAGGGACAGCGGTGATCTATGAACCTGGTGACAGCAGGTGAGCCGCGGATGCTCGGCAGTCAACATGGCGTGTCAGTTGTCAGGTCACTGGTTACGAAGCGGGTCTTGGATTCGCGTCGCGCCACCGAGCCTGAGATGCTATCCTGGCCGGGGCACGGGGAACCTGGGATGATAGGAGCACCTTTCTTGTTTGCCCGAAAAATGAGCCATACTATCATTATGTCTCTGAGGCCTCTCCACACCTCAATGGGATACAATTAGGTTCCATCGCATTGCCTCATTTCATCCTTTTAAAACCTCCTCACATACCATATCACTAAAAATATATTTAAGGGGAAGTTGTCTGATGACTATTTTCTTATTTCTCGTAAACATTATATCCTTTTTTTAATTAAACAAGCCTAACTAATGGCATAGGGTCTGCAAGTCAATGACATGTGCGATGGTGGCCGGAAGGTGCGGGGCGGTGCCGCGGTGACGTGGTGTCGGTGGCCTGGCGTGGCGGCGGCGTGAGAGTCTTCTCTCATGAAATTTAAGTAGTTTCCTGTCCGCCAATTATACGGGAAAGGTCATATCCCCGTAAACATGAGGGAAGTTGGGGAAGGGGTATACAAGATCCCGTAAAAAGATCAGGATTACCAAAACTGTTGCCTGAACTCCCCATAAATGATAGCTTTTCGGTAATGATAACTGACAAACAATTTTGTCGCAACTTTACCTAGTAGGAGATAACAAATCCTATCCTTTTTTCGCCGTAAAATTTCTCTTCTTTTCAGAAATTGCCAACCTATACAACTAAATTTGCCATCTAAAACATTCACAAATGCCAATCCTTTCCAGCAAACGTTCGCCATATGGAAGTTATTGCAGTTGCTCTTAATTCGCATCCATTGTAAAGCCTGGTTATTAAATTTTAGCACTTTGTTTGGATGATTGATAGACATTTATTTTTCTTTTGCTAATATAGGAAAAATCAAGGATATAGATGGTCATGGCTAGTTAATTATTGTGAGATAGATTTACAGTTGTGCTTGCTCTTCCATGTAGTTCGTGTCCGTGCGTTGCTGATAACTCGCAGCTGTGGCAAGAGTCATGCCAAAGGGTTAAAAGTTAGGATAGGGATGGATTGCGGGAGAGGGGAGGTTTAGAGGAGACTCTTGATCAGATCGATCTGAAAACAGTTATAGGCTCAGATCATTTGGCTGATTGTCTCAAAATCTTGAGAATCAGACTTTCTCTTAGACTATCCCATAATTTTGAATCCATATCTTGACAATCCTAGCTATTTAGACCCTAATTAGTTATGATTGTTAAAAACATGACTTCAAAATTCTGGAAGAATCTATGGTGAGGTCTGATTCTCAAGATTCTGAGAGAATCGGTGATGGCTAGGTGAGGCGGAGAAGGCAGTGGCGGCTAGGAGGAGGAGCTAGCTAGGGCTAGCTCGATGGGGATGCCTCGCCGCCGGGCTTATATTGTCGGGGGATGCGGACGGCTCAGCGTGAGATGATATTGTGTGGCGATCAATGACGGGCTGCCTGGAGTATGCAAAGAAATGGACTAGGGCGAGCAGCTAGCGGTCAGGCCGCCCCATCACCGGTTATTCTATGGGCCGGTGGTGTGACAAGATGAAGCTTTTCTCCCGTATGGTAATAGAGCATGCTACAAATCAGGCCTCCCAACATCCATATTACGATGTTAATCTCTTTTCTAGAGCAAGCTCTGTAATATGGAAGATGCGTTATGTGGAGTAGTGTACTACTTCACATAATGCATCTTCCATACGAAACTGCTATGTAGACGATGGATGTGTGCACAACACTGGAACGATTGGCAGTCCAGCCGTTGATATGCGCTGGATAGCATCCATGAACGACTCGAGATGTGCTGTCGTGCACAAGTCGTCTGCATGGCGTCGTGTGTATAGCAGCGCTCTTCCATATCATACTACTCCCTAGTTGCTATCTGCAAAAAATATCATACTATGGAGTAGTTGTTAGTATGACGATTGGCTACACATAACGCATCTGTTAGAGCTACTCTAAGATTATGCGAAAATTTCCTCATCTTTTGTTCTACATCGAGTAAAGGGGTTGTGCAAGCGTTTCTTTATTGTCCAAAAATATAAGCTAGATTGGTAAAGCTATGGTTCACACAGCTAAACATAGACCCAACAGATAGTTTGAAAAGCATGTCCGCTGCATGCAGTACAAGTACAGTACACCACTCGAAAGGGAGCATAAACGAAAATCACGATCCATGCATCATCCCTAATCCATGCTCCTTCATGGCATCATCCATTTCCCAGCTTTCATCTCCTAGTGTGGAGGCACACGATGCATCATTTCCTTTCCCCAGTTTCAGAGTCTTCATCAAACCCCAGATGCCTCCTGAGAAGCTGGATCATTGGAGCCTAAAAGGTCGTCCCTGCGACGCTTCTCCTCAGCATCTTCCTCAAGTTTAGCAACGAAAGCGTACCTAAAATCATCATGAGCAGAAGGAGCAATAACACATCCATCGAACTTTCGAGTCACAACTTCCAGGGCAAAGTCCCGGATCAATCTGTTCGTGTAGGACTTGTTGCAGTCATAATACTTGTCCCTCAGGTCCTGAGCCATCAAGCCAGCTTCAATGGTGATGCCCAGCAGGGCAGCCTTCCGAACCAGAAGAGCAGCATCAGAGCAATCCTGATGAGGACCTTGCATGCAGCTCAGGCCGAGCTTCCGGACCCGCGTGCTCTCGTGGGGGGATTCCTCCGGGTCCAGAAGCCCGGGGTCGCAGCCCATCCTCTCGATGATCAGCTCGGTCTCCTTGGCGACGCACGCGGCGGCGATCATGGCGATGGAAGAACCTTCACCGCCGCCGTCGGAGAGGATGAGGTTCAGGGCGCACCTGTGGATGTCGTCGCTCAGACTGACCTCGTCCGGGGAGACGATGTATCGCCGGGACAGCCATTGGGACTTGAGGTTGATCTCCTGCTCCATGCACCGCCTGTAGGCGTCGGGGCCGGGACGGAGAAGAGCGGCGTTGCGGCCGCAGAATTTGTGGAGGTAGGCGCGGTACGGGCACCAGTCGTCCAGAGCTTGAGGGTAGAGGCGATCGGATCCCCACGCGCGCTCGAAGAGGCGGGGGAAGTGGATCATCAGCAAGGGAGGAACGGGGCTGTCGGGATCCCATGGCTCCTGAATGGGGTCACACCATGAGGCCATCATCGCGTAGAGGCCCCTGAGGGCGTCGGCTGGATCGATCAAACAATAGCCATCCTGATCATCTTGACCCGAGTCGGCTTTGTCCGTGGCGGCCGCCGACTCCGTGGTTGGCGTCGGAGGAGGAGATCCCGACGGCGGCGCTGGCATTGCGGCGGGCTAGATCTGTTCCTGCTGTGTGGCTTTTGGCTTAGGGTGCGGTGGTTACGACGAGGCGGAAGGAAAGGAACCGACGCCAGATTCTCCCTCCGGCTTTATCTTTTGAATTTTGAGGGGAGGGAGGGGGCCGAGGAGACGCCGGTGATGCCGGCAAGCATTAACGTGCGGTTTGCGCCGGATAGCATAACCTCTGCTTTCCCCTGAATGAAAATGAAAGAGAAAAAATCACTACAGGTCCATTTATTTCCACTGGCGTTAGCTTTAGTCCCTGTGGTTACAAATACCCGCAATACGGTCACCAAACTGTAACACCCCAGAAAAGAAGAGGAGAGAAGAGGATCCAGATCGGGACAAGAGGGGGAAGAATGACTTGGAGAGGAAGGAGGGATGAATTGCATAGACAGGATTCAGGTACAAGATTTGTCAACACATGCATGCCCCCACACAGCCACATGCGGCCACCCTTTATCGTTACGCACGCAGCCACTTGTCGGCCAGCTGGCTGGGCTCACCCGTCAGCTCTAGGACACACTAATCCGCTGGTTAGGTGTGACATTCCTCCTTCCTTAAGACTGGGCGTCGTCATCTTCGTCTTCAACGTCGTCGCCCGCGTCTTCTTCCTCCCAGAGCTCCGCAGATGGAAAGCGCTGACGAAGAACGTCGTAATTCTCCCACGTCGTTGGTGCAGAGTCCCCCGCTTCCCATTGAACCTTGATCTGTACCACCGGCGCGTTCCCCAGCTTCATCATGCGCCGGTCCAGGATGCGAGTGGGAGAGAGGCCGGTGGTGGAGAGGTCGGACACCTTGGGCACTTCGCTGTACACCGGCGTGAAGTCAGGTGTGAAGGGCTTCAATTGTGAGACGTGGAAGACGGGGTGGATCTGGCTCTCTGGTGGCAGGTCGAGCTTGTACGCGAGCGAGCCGATCTTCTCGACGATCTTGTAGGGCCCGAAGAACTTGAACGCCAGCTTGGCGCACGGGCGATTGACCACCGAGCGCTGCGCGTAAGGCTGGAGCTTGAGCAGCACTTGATACGCTGCCTGGAAGTGGCGCTCGGTGCGGTTGCGATCCGCGTTCTTCTTGAATCGGCGCTGCGCGCGCTCCAACTGGGCGTGTATGTGCGCGTTGTGCGCCGCCCAGTCCATCTCCTCGCCGGCGGCTGTCGATGCCTCCCAGGACGCCATTGCGCCCAGATTTGCTTCCTTGCCGTAGAGGGCCTTGAAGGGCGTACCCTGAAGAGAAGCGTGGAATGTCGAGTTGTACCAAAACTCTGCCATGGGCAGCCATCGGTGCCATTTGTGCGGCGAGTCGTGGACCGCGCAACGGAGGTACATCTCCATGCACTGGTTCACGCGCTCACTCTGGCCGTCCGTCTGGGGGTGGTAGGCCGTCGAGTAGAGCAGTTTGGTACCATCTCCGGTGAGCAGCTCGCGCCAGAGGTGACTCGTGAAGATCTTGTCGCGGTCGGAGACGATGGAGGAGGGGATGCCGTGCAGCTTCACCACGTTGTCCCAGAATGCCTGCGCTACTTGTGTGGCGTTGAATGGGTGGCGGAGAGGGACGAAGTGCGCGAATTTGGTGAAGCGGTCGACGACCACCATGATCGTGTCGCAGCCCTCCGAGCGCGGCAAGCCCTCGACGAAGTCCATGGTGAGATCCTCCCAAGGCGCGGCCGGAATTGGCAGCGGGGCCAGGAGCCCCGGCGACTTGACGTGCTCGTGTTTGGCCTGCTGGCACACCGCGCACTACTGCACAAATTCGTCGACGTCGCGCTTGAGGCTGCGCCAGTCG
This sequence comes from Triticum dicoccoides, assembly GCF_002162155.2. NCBI lineage: Eukaryota > Viridiplantae > Streptophyta > Magnoliopsida > Poales > Poaceae > Triticum > Triticum dicoccoides. Next base: position 111,213,867 of record NC_041382.1, read on the forward strand.
AAGTGTTTGCGCACGCGCTGGTAGGTGGCAGTGCTGCCAGAATGGCCTCCCACGGCGCTGCAGTGCAGCGCGGCGATGAGCTTGGTGCGCAGAGCAGCGTTGGCACCGATCCAGAGGCGACCTTGGCGTCGGATAGTGCCACGGTAGAGCTCGTAGCTGTGCTCGTCGGGGCTGTGCAGGGCGAGCTATTGCAGCCGCTCTTGTGCATCCGCGTGGGTGGCGTAGGAGTTGACCACCTCCTGCATCCACGCGGGCTGGCACGCCGAGAGCGCGGCCACCTCAAATTGCTTGTCCACGCGGGAGAGCGCGTCGGCGGCGCCATTGTCCAGCCCGCGTCTGTACTGGAAGCGAAACTGAAGTCCCGCTAGCTTTGCCATGTCCTTGCGCTGGAGCTCGGTTTCCAGGTGTTGCTCCCCAAGATTGCAGAGGGACTTGTGGTCTGTGACGATGTCGAAGGGGACGCGCTGCAAGTACTGGCGCCACTTGTCGACGGCCATCATCACGGCGAGGAACTCTTTCTCGTAGGTGGAGAGCTTCTGGTTGCGCATGCCCAACGCCTTGCTGAAGTAGGCCACCGGGTGGCCATCTTGCGCCAGCACTGCGCCAACCCCCGTGTCGCAGGCGTCCGTCTCGATCGTGAACGGGCGTTCGAAGTTGGGCAGCGCCAGGACTGGTGTGGTGACTATGGCGCTCTTGAGCATGTCGAATGCCGCTTGCGCCTGCTCGGTCCAGGAGAAGCCCTTCTTGGTGAGCAGCTGCGTGAGCGGCTTGGCGATGATGCCGTAGTGTGGCACGAATTTTCTGTAATAGCCGGTGAGGCCCAGAAACCCGCGCAGCTCCGTGGCGTTCGTCGGCGTTGGCCATTGCTCCATGGCCTGCGTCTTCTCCTTGTCCGTGGCCACGCCCTCCTTGGATATCACATGGCCGAGGTAGTCGATGTGATCGCAGGCGAACGTGCACTTGGATTCCTTGACGTACAGCTGGTGCGCCCGGAGCAGCTCGAAGATGATGCATAGGTGCTCTAAGTGCTCCTCCATCGTCTCGCTGAAGACCAAGATGTCATCCAAGAATATGATGACGAACTTGCGGACATACTTACCGAAGATGGCGTTCATTAGACACTGAAAGGTGGCGGGTGCGTTTGTGAGGCCGAACGACATGACCCTGAACTAGAAATGCCCATGATGTGTCTTGAATGCCGTCTTGGACTCGTCTTCTTCCCGCATCCTGATCTGATGGTAGCCCGCCCGCAAGTCCAGTTTGGAAAACACCGCGGCGCCGGCCAGCTCGTCCAGCAGCTCGTCGATGATGGGGAGGGGAAATTTGTTCTTGACAATGGCATCATTGAGGCGGCGGTAGTCGACACAGAATCGCCAGGTGCTGTCCTTCTTCTTCACGAGCAGCACTGGCGCGGCGTAGGGACTGACGCTGTGCGTGATCACGCCGGAGTCCAGCATCTCCTTGACCTAACGCTCGATCTCGTCCTTCTGAAGCGACGAGTAGCGGTACGGGTGCATGTTCGTGGGGACCACGCCCTCCACCAGTGTGACGGCGTGGTCGTATTGGCGATGGGGAGGGAGGCCTTGCGGTGCCGCAAACACGTCGGCGAATTCCTCGAGCAGATCTACCGGTGGTGTTTGACTTGGGCCGTTGCGAACCTGGCGCGCTGGAGGGCCGCAGGTGTCCACCATGGCCATGGCCCAGACATCGTTGCCGGCGATCATCCTGCGCAGCTCCTCGGGACTGACCGCCTTGAGCGTGGTGGCTGGTTTGGTTGGAACACCGTGGAGCGTGACCTTTTCGCCATCGTGCAGAAATTTCACCCACTTGTCTTGCCAGTGGCATGTCATGGGGCTGTGCTGGGCGAGCCAGTCCATGCCCAAAATGCCGTCGTACGCGCCAATCTCCAGCTCACGTATGGGCGTCTCGAAGGTGTGGCCTGTTGGTTAACGTTGCAGAAAAACAAAATTTCCCTACGGTTTCACCAAGATCCATCTAGGAGTTCATCTAGCAACGAGTGATTAGATGCATCTACGTACCTTGTAGATCGCGAGCGGAAGCGTTCAAGGAACGGGGATGAGGGAGTCGTACTCGACGTGATTCGAATCACCGAAGATCCTAGCACCGAACGGACGGCACCTCCGCGTTCAACACACGTACGGAACAGCCACATCTCCTCCTTCTTGATCCAGCAAGGGGGAAGGAGAGGTTGAGGGAGATGGCTCCAGCAGCAGCACGACAGCGTGGTGGTGATGGAGCTGCAGTACTCCGGCAGGGCTTCGCCAAGCACTATCAAGGAGGAGGAGGTGTTGGAGAGGGAGAGGGAGGCACCAAAGGCAAAAGGTAAGAAGTCCTCCATCTCCCCCACTATATATAGGAGGGCCAAGGGGGGGGGGGCGCCAGCCCTAGGAGATCTAATCTCCTAGGGGGGTGCGGCCAAGGGGAGGAATCCCTCCTCCCCAAGGCACCTAGGAGGTGCCTTCCCCTCCTAGGACTCTTCCCTCCTTGAAACCCTAGGCGCATGGGCCTCTTGGGGCTGGTGCCCTTGGCCCATGTAGGCCAAGGCGCACCCCCTACAGCCCATGTGGCCCCCCGGGACAGGTGGCCCCACCCGGTGGACCCCCGGGACCCTTCCGGTGGTCCCGGTACAATACCGGTGACCCCGAAACTTGTCCTGATGCCCGAAATAGTACTTCCTATATATAATTCTTTACCTCCGGACCATTCCGGAACTCCTCGTGACGTCCGGGATCTCATCCGGGACTCCGAACAACATTCTGGTTACTGCATATACATATCCCTACAACCCTAGCGTCACCGAACCTTAAGTGTGTAGAACCTACGGGTTCGGGAGACATGTAGACATGACCGAGATCGCTCTTCGGTCAATAACCAACAGCGGGATCTGGATACCCATGTTGGATCCCACATGCTCCTCGATGAACTCATCGGATGAACCACGATGTCGAGGATTCAAGCAACCCCGTATACAATTCCCTTTATCAATCGGTATGTTACTTGCCCGAGATCCGATCGTCGGTATCCCAATACCTCGTTCAATCTCGTTACCGGCAAGTCACTTTACTCATACCATAATGCATGATCCCGTGACCAGACACTTGGTCACTTTGAGCTCATTATGATGATGCATTACCGAGTGGGCCCAGTGATACCTCTCCGTCATATGGAGTGACAAATTCCAGTCTTGATCCGTGTCAACCCAACAGACACTTTCGGAGATACCCGCAGTATACCTTTATAGTCACCCAGTTACGTTGTGACGTTTGGCACACCCAAAGCACTCCTACGGTATCCGGGAGTTACACGATCTCATGGTCTAAGGAAAAGATACTTGACATTGGAAAACTCTAGCAAACGAACTATACGATCTTATGCTATGTTTAGGATTGGGTCTTGTCCATCACATCATTCTCCTAATGATGTGATCCCGTTATCAATGACATCCAATGTCCATAGTCAGGAAACCATGACTATCTGTTGATCAACGAGCCAGTCAACTAGAGGCTTACTAGGGACATGTTGGTGTCTATTATTCACACATGTATTACGATTTCCGGATAACACAATTATAGCATGAATAAAGACAATTATCATGAACAAGGAAATATAATAATAATGCTTTTATTATTGCCTCTAGGGCATATTTCCAACAGTCTCCCACTTGCACTAGAGTCAATAATCTAGTTACATTGTGATGAATCGAACACCCATGGAATTCTGGTGTTGATCATGTTTTGCTCTAGGGAGAGGTTTAGTCAATGGATCTGCTACATTCAGGTCCGTATGTACTTTACAAATTTCTATGTCTCCATCTTGAACATTTTCACGAATGGAGTTGAAGCGACGCTTGATGTGCCTGGTCTTCTTGTGAAACCTGGGCTCCTTGGCAAGTGCAATAGCTCCAGTGTTGTCACAGAAGAGTTTGATTGGCCCCGACGCATTGGGTATGACTCCTAGGTCGGTGATGAACTCCTTCACCCAAATTGCTTCATGTGCTACCTCCGAGGCTGCCATGTACTCCGCTTCACATGTAGATCCCGCCACGACGCTCTGCTTGCAACTGCACCAGCTTACTGCCCCACCATTCAAAATATACACGTATCCGGTTTGTGACTTTGAGTCATCCAGATCTGTGTCGAAGCTAGCGTCGACGTAACCTTTTACGACGAGCTCTTCGTCACCTCCATAAACGAGAAACATTTCCTTAGTCCTTTTCAGGTACTTCAGTATATTCTTGACCGCTGTCCAGTGTTCCTTGCCGGGATTACTTTGGTACCTTCCTACCAAACTTACGGCAAGGTTTACATCAGGTCTAGTACACAGCATGGCATACATAATAGAACCTATGGCTGAGGCATAGGGGATGACACTCATCTCTTCTATATCTTCTGCCGTGGTCGGACATTGAGCTGAGCTCAATTTCACACCTTGTAACACAGGCAAGAACCCCTTCTTAGACTGATCCATATTGAACTTCTTCAATATCTTATCAAGGTATGTGCTTTGTGAAAGACCTATGAGGCGTCTTGATCTATCTCTGTAGATCTTGATGCCTAATATATAAGCAGCTTCTCCAAGGTCCTTCATTGAAAAACTCTTATTCAAGTAGGCCTTTATGCTATCCAAGAGTTCTATATCATTTCCCATCAAAAGTATGTCATCTACATATAATATGAGAAATGCTACAGAGCTCCCACTCACTTTCTTGTAAACACAGGCTTCTCCATAAGTCTGTGTAAACCCAAACGCTTTGATCATCTCATCAAAGCGAATGTTCCAACTCCGAGATGCTTGCACCAGCCCATAAATCGAGCATTGGAGCTTGCACACCTTGTCAGCATTCTTAGGATCGACAAAACCTTCCGGCTGCATCATATACAATTCTTCCTTAAGGAAACCATTAAGGAATGCCGTTTTGACGTCCATCTGCCATATTTCATAATCATAAAATGCGGCAATTGCTAACATGATTCGGACGGACTTCAGCTTCGCTACCGGTGAGAAAGTCTCATCGTAGTCAACCCCTTGAACTTGTCGATAACCCTTAGCGACAAGCCGAGCTTTATAGATGGTCACATTACCATCCGCGCCTGTCTTCTTCTTAAAGATCCATTTATTTTCTATGGCTCGCCGCTCAACGGGCAAGTCAGTCAAAGTCCATACTTCGTTTTCATACATGGATCCTATCTCGGATTTCATGGCTTCTAGCCATTTGTTGGAATCCGGGCCCGCCATCGCTTCTTCATAGTTCGAAGGTTCGCCGTTGTCTAACAACATGATTTCCAAGACAGGGTTGCCGTACCACTCTGGTGCGGAACGTGTCCTTGTGGACCTTCGAATTTCAGTAGGATCTTGATCAGAAGTATCTTGATCATCATCATTAACTTCCTCTCTTGTCGGTGCAGGCACCTCAGAAACATTTTCTTGAGTTGCGCCATTTTCCGGTTCAAGAGGTAATACTTCATCAAGGTCTACTTTCCTCCCACTTACTTCTTTCGAGAGAAACTCCTTCTCTAGAAAGGATCCATTTCTAGCAACAAAGATCTTGCCTTCGGATCTGAGGTAGAAGGTATACCCAATAGTTTCTTTAGGGTATCCTATGAAGACGCATTTTTCCGATTTGGGTTCGAGCTTTTCAGGTTGAAGTTTCTTGACATAAGCATCGCATCCCCAAACTTTTAGAAACGACAGCTTAGGTTTCTTCCCAAACCATAATTCAAACGGTGTCATCTCAACGGATTTCGATGGAGCCCTATTTAAAGTGAATGCGGCAGTTTCTAAAGCATAGCCCCAAAAAGATAGCGGTAAATCGGCAAGAGACATCATAGATCGCACCATATCTAATAGAGTGCGATTACGACGTTCGGACACACCATTACGCTGAGGTGTTCCAGTCTGCGTGAGCTGTGAAACTATTCCACATTTTCTTAAGCGTGTGCCAAACTCATGACTCAAGTATTGTCCTCCACGATCTGATCGCAGGAACTTGATTTTCCTGTCACGTTGATTCTCAACCTCACTCTGAAATTCCTTGAACTTTTCAAAGGTTTCAGACTTGTGTTTCATTAAGTAGACATACCCATATCTACTCAAGTCATCAGTGAGGGTGACAACATAACGATAGCCACCGCGAGCCTCAACACTCATTGGACCGCACACATCAGTATGTATGATTTCCAATAAGTTGGTTGCTCGCTCCATTGTCCCTGAGAACGGAGTCTTGGTCATTTTACCCATGAGGCATGGTTCGCACGTGTCAAATGATTCATAATCAAGAGACTCTAAAAGTCCATCAGCATGGAGCTTCTTCATGCGTTTGACACCTATGTGACCAAGGCGGCAGTGCCACAAGTATGTGGGACTATCATTATCAACTTACATCTTTTGGTACTCACACTATGAATATGTGTAGCATTACGCTCGAGATTCATTAAGAATAAACCATTTACCATCGAAGCATGACCATAAAACATATCTCTCATATAAATAGAACAACCATTATTCTCGGATTTAAATGAGTAGCCATCTCGAATTAAACGAGATCCTGATACAATGTTCATGCTCAAACTTGGCACTAAATAACAATTATTGAAGTTTAAAACTAATCCCGTAGGTAAATGAAGGGGCAGCGTGCCGACGGCGATCACATCGACCTTGGAACCATTCCCGACGCGCATCGTCACCTCGTCCTTCGCCAGTCTCCGCTTATTCCGCAGCTCCTGCTTTGAGTTACAAATGTGAGCAACTGCACCGGTATCAAATACCCAGGAGCTACTACGAGTACTGGTAAGGTACACATCAATTACATGTATATCACATATACCTTTTGTTTTGCCAGCCTTCTTGTCTGCTAAGTATTTGGGGCAGTTCCGCTTCCAGTGACCACTTTCCTTGCAATAAAAGCACTCAGTCTCGGGCTTGGGTCCATTCTTTGGCTTCTTCCCGGTAGCTTGCTTGCCGGGCGCGGCAACTCCCTTGCCGTCCTTCTTGAAGGTTTTCTTACCCTTGCCTTTCTTGAACTTAGTGGTTTTATTGACCATCAACACTTGATGTTCCTTCTTGACTTCTACCTCTGCTGATTTCAGCATAGCAAATACTTCAGGAATGGTCTTTTCCACCCCCTGCATATTGAAGTTCATCACAAAGCTCTTGTAGCTCGGTGGAAGTGACTGAAGGATTCTGTCAATGATCGCGTCATCCGGGAGATTAACTCCCAGCTGAGTCAAGCGGTTATGTAACCCAGACATAGTGAGTATGTGCTCACTGACAGAACTATTTTCCTCCATCTTACAGCTGAAGAATTTGTCGGAGACTTCATATCTCTCGACCCGGGCATGAGCTTGAAAAACCATTTTCAGCTCTTCGAACATCTCATATGCTCCATGTCTCTCAAAACGCTTTTGGAGCCCCGGCTCTAAGTTGTAAAGCATGCCGCACTGAACGAGGGAGTAGTCATCGGTACGTGCCTGCCAAGCGTTCATAACGTCTTGTTCCGCAGGGAGAACAGGTACATCACCTAGCGGTGCTTGTAGGACATAATCTTTCTTGGCAGCTATGAGGATGATCCTCAGGTTCCGGACCCAGTCCGTGTAGTTGCTGCCATCGTCTTTCAGCTTGGTTTTCTCTAGGAACGCGTTGAAGTTGAGGACTACATTGGCCATTTGATCTACAAGACATATTGTAAAGATTTTAGACTAAGTTCATGATAATTAAGTTCATCTAATCAAATTATTCAATTAACTCCCACTTAGATAGACATCCCTCCTGTCATCTAAGTATAACATGATCCGAGTTAACTAGGCCGTGTTCGATCATCACGTGAGACGGACTAGTCAATGTCGGTGAACATCTTCATGTTGATCGTATCTTCTATACGACTCATGCTCGACCTTTCGGTCTTCTGTGTTCCGAGGCCATGTCTGTACACATGCTAGGCTCGTCAAGTCAACCTAAGTGTTTGCATGTGTAAATCTGTCTTACACCCATTGTATGTGAACGTTAGAATCTATCACACCCGATCGTCACGTGGTGCTTCGAAACAACCAACTGTCGCAACGGTGCACAGTTAGGGGGAACACTTTCTTGAAATTATTATGAGGGATCATCTTATTTACTACCGTCGTTCTAAGAAAACAAGATGAAAAACATGATAAACATCACATGCAATCAAATAATAATAGTGACATGATATGGCCAATATCACATAGCTCCTTTGATCTCCATCTTGGGGCTCCATGATCATCTTGTCACCGGCATGACACCATGATCTCCATCATCATGATCTCCATCATTGTGTCTCCATGAAGTTGCTCGCCAACTATTACTTCTACTACTATGGCTAACGCGTTTAGCAATAAAGTAAAGTAATTTACATGGCGTTTCTCAATGACATGCAGGTCATACAAAAATAAAGACAACTCCTATGGCTCCTGCCGGTTGTCATACTCATCGACATGCAAGTCGTGATTCCTATTACAGTAGCATGAACATCTCATACATTACATATAGATCATTCATCATTCATCACAACTTTGGCCATATCATATCACAAAGCACTTGCTGCAAAAACAAGTTAGACGTCCTCTAATTGTTGTTGCAAGTTTTACGTGGCTGAAGTAGTGTTCTAGCAAGAACGTTTTCTTACCTACGTGAAAGCCACAACGTGATTTGTCAACTTCTATTTACCCTTCATAAGGACCCTTTTCATCGAATCCGCTCCAACTAAAGTAGGAGAGACAGACACCCGCCAGCCACCTTATGCAACTTGTGCATGTTAGTCGGTGGAACCGGTCTCACGTAACCGTACGTGTAAGGTTGGTCCGGGCCGCTTCATCCCACAATACCGTTGAAGCAAGATAAGACTAGTAGCGGCAAGAAAGTTGACAACATCAACGCCCACAACAAATTGTGTTCTACTCGTGCAAGAGAACTACGCATAGACCTAGCTCATGATGCCACTGTTGGTTAACGTTGCAGAAAAACAAAATTTTCCTACGGCTTCACCAAGATCCATCTAGGAGTTCATCTAGCAACGAGTGATTAGATGCATATACGTACCTTGTAGATCGCGAGCGGAAGCGTTCAAGGAACGGGGATGAGGGAGTCGTACTTGACGTGATTCGAATCACCGAAAATCCTAGCACCGAACGGACGGCACCTCCGCGTTCAACACACGTACGGAACAGCCACGTCTCCTCCTTCTTGATCCAGCAAGGGGGAAGGAGAGGTTGAGGGAGATGGCTCCAGCAGCAGCATGACGGCGTGGTGGTGATGGAGCTGCAGTACTCCGGCAGGGCTTCGCCAAGCACTGTGGAGGAGGAGGAGGTGTTGGAGAGGGAGAGGGAGGCACCAAAGGCAAAAGGTAAAAAGTCCTCCATCTCCCCCACTATATATAGGAGGTCCAAGGGGGGGGGGCGCCGGCCCTAGGAGATCTAATCTCCTAGGGGGGTGCGGCCAAGGGGAGGAATCCCTCCTCCCCAAGGCACCTAGGAGGTGCCTTCCCCTCCTAGGACTCTTCCCTCCTTGAAACCCTAGGCGCATGGGGCTCTTGGGGCTGGTGCCCTTGGCCCATGTAGGCCAAGGCGCACCCCCTACAACCCATGTGGCCCCCCGGGACAGGTGGCCCCACCCGGTGGACCCCCGGGACCCTTCCGGTGGTCCCGGTACAATACCGGTGACCCCGAAACTTGTCCTGATGCCCGAAATAGTACTTCCTATATATAATTCTTTACCTCCGGACCATTCCGGAACTCCTCGTGACGTCCGGGATCTCATCCGGGACTCCGAACAACATTCGGGTTACTGCATATACATATCCCTACAACCCTAGCGTCACCGAACCTTAAGTGTGTAGACCCTACGGGTTCGGAAGACATGTAGACATGACCGAGATCGCTCTCCGGTCAATAACCAACAGCGGGATCTGGATACCCATGTTGGCTCCCACATGCTCCTCGATGAACTCATCAGATGAACCACGATGTTGAGGATTCAAGCAACCCCGTATACAATTCCCTTTGTCAATCGGTATGTTACTTGCCCGAGATCCGATCGTCGATATCCCAATACCTCGTTCAATCTCGTTACCGGCAAGTCACTTTACTCGTACCATAATGCATGATCCCGTGACCAGACACTTGGTCACTTTGAGCTCATTATGATGATGCATTACCGAGTGGGCCCAGTGATACCTCTCCGTCATATGGAGTGACAAATCCCAGTCTTGATCCGTGTCAACCCAACAGACACTTTCTGAGATACCCGTAGTATACCTTTATAGTCACCCAGTTACGTTGTGACGTTTGGCACACCCAAAGCACTCCTACGGTATCCGGGAGTTACACAATCTCATGGTCTAAGGAAAAGATACTTGACATTGGAAAACTCTAGCAAACGAACTATACGATCTTATGCTATGTTTAGGATTGGGTCTTGTCCATCACATCATTCTCCTAATGATGTGATCCCGTTATCAATGACATCCAATGTCCATAGTCAGGAAACCATGACTATCTGTTGATCAACGAGCCAGTCAACTAGAGGCTTACTAGGGACATGTTGGTGTCTATTATTCACACATGTATTACGATTTCCGGATAACACAATTATAGCATGAATAAAGACAATTATCATGAACAAGGAAATATAATAATAATGCTTTTATTATTGCCTCTAGGGCATATTTCCAACATGGCCCTGCATCCACCATTTGAGGCCGGGCACGATGCGGTTGCAGGTGAGTTTAGCGCCGTTGGCCACTCGCACCTCGGTCGACGGCATTTCCTCCGTGGCGAGGCTGAGGCGATCGACGATCGCCTTGTTGACGAAACTGTGGGTGCTGCCCGAGTCGAGCAGCAGGAGCATGACTTGGTTTCCCACCAAGGCGCGCAACCTGATCGTCATCGCCGAGTCCGTGCCGTCGAGCGCCTGCGACGAGAGAAGGCAACACTCTGGTGCGTTCGCAGCCAAGGTAGGGGGTTGCGCCATCGGGCCTGGGTCGTCGAGCAGCTGCAGGGCATGGATGGTGTCGTTCGAGAGCACCTTCCCATGGTCTCCCATGTTGATTGTGAGCAGTTGCGCGGGTTGGGCGCAGCGATGCTCCCTGGAGTAGCGATCGCCGCACTTGAAACATAGATTGTTCGCGCGACGGAAATCGTGTAGTTGCCGCTCCTGTGCGTACTCGTCTCCTTGGGCGCGAACCGGCGCGGCCACGGCGCGCTGTGGCAGTACCGCGACGGCTGTCGTTGGTGGTGGTCGGCCCGCGGGTGTGATGCGGGGTCGCGCGCGGGTCGTGCCCAACTCTTCCTCTTGGATGCGCGCGAGCACCGAGGCGCACGTGATGCTTGAGGGTGCCTGAAGACGCACCGGGGCACGCAGCTCGTCCTTGAGGCCAAGGAGGAACTGCGTCACGAAGAACTTGGTGTTGATCGATGGATCGAGCGCGAGCAAGTGGTACATCTGCTCGTCGAACGCGGCGCGGTACTCGGCGACGATGTCTGTTTGGCGGAGCTGGAGCAGCTTGTGCATCACCACCTCAAATTCGTCGGCGCCAAACTCCTCCAGGACCGCCAACGTGAAGACGTCCCATGTGATGTTGCGATGCGTCTGGCGGAACGCTTGAAGCCAGTGCGCGGCCTGGCCGTCGATGTAGAGCGCCGCGGTGGCGACCCACTGGTGGGCAGCCACCTTGTAGAGTTCGAAGTAGGCGAGGCAACGGTCCAGCCACAAATATGGCGCCGTGCCGTCGAACTTGGGAAAATCGTGCTTCGGGGGCTTGTGGTACTCATTGGTGTTGTGGCCCGTCGGAGACGCAGTCGGCGCGGCGAGAAATCCGCCCTGTGGTGGCACGGGAAGGAAAGGTGGGCGGTGGTCGCCCAGACGCGCGTGCGAAGATGACGGACGTGCCAGATCTGGTACGGGGCGCGGCGACGGGGGAGGAGGAGGGGGCGGTGGAGGTTGCTGCTGCTGTTGCGCGGGCTGGTGAAGATGCGTGGTGACCGAGCCTGACGTAGAGGCAGATCCTTCCACCGTCTTGCGCGTGAGGTCGAGGTCCGTCTGGGTCAGATCAAGCTGCCGCGAGAGGCCGCGCATCTCCTGCGAGGTCTGCACGTTGAAGGCGGCCTGGAGCTCGATCTGTTTCCCTTGCGCCATCTTCTGGTCGTCGATTCTGGCGAGCAGATTCTCCAGCATCTTGGTGATGTTGGTGTTCCCCTCGTCCATGGCGGCGAGAACTTGCCGCGTCGCCGCCGAGGCCTTGGAAGGAGCCGTTGTCTTGCTCGGAAGGGCGTCGAACCCCGCGACGGATTTCGTGCGGCTCACCGGAGCAACCCACACCGGCGCGGTGGATGTTACCGACTCCCAAACAAGCAAGGAAGAAAAATTTCGGCGGAGAATAGCTCTGATTACCAACTGTAACACCTCAGGAAGGAAGAGGAGAGAAGGGGATCCAGATCGGGACGAGAGGGGGAAGAATGACTTGGAGAGGAAGGAGGGATGAATTGCATAAAGAGGATTCAGGTACAAGATTTGTCAACACACGCATGCCCCCACACAGCCACAGGCGGCCACCCTTTATCGTTATGCACGCATCCACTTGTCGGCCAGCTGGCTGGGCCCACCCGCCAGCTCTAGGACACACTAATCCGCTGGTTAGGTGTGACACAAACTTGCTCTAGGGGTCATCTATGGTCCATTATACGATTTTCTATACATACGCGCTGAGCTGGCCTTGGTCAACGGCTGCCAACTGTATGCTGACTGCCACGTGCGCTTGCTCGCTTGAATACGCAGGGAATCAGTTTTTTTTTGCAGAACTGGCAGTTATTAAACTGAATAGCAGCTCCCCTCCCGCACCTCGTACCCGTAGTCGTGGCTCTCCACCACCATGTCCCACTTCGCGCTCGCGCGCCACCGGCGGCTCGATCCGCAGCGCCTCGTACACGGCCGACTTCACCAGCGGCATCTCGGCCAGCGCCTGGATCGTCACCTCGCCGCCGTTGGCACGCACGGCGGCGCGCACCTCCATCGCGAGGCGGCCGGGTGCGCGCGGCCCGGCCACTTCACCAGCGACGGGAACAGGATCCTCATGCTGCCGAAGGAGTTGAAGCACATGGCGAAGAGGATGTTGTGCACCGCCTCCTCCCGCGCGATGCCCAGCCGCTCGCCCTCGTCGATCACCGCCTTGCCGGCGTCGCGGAAGAAGTCGGCGAGGCGGCCGTAGTTGGGCAGGCCGAGGCCGAGCAGGCGGGCTGCTGGAACAGAACCCACTTGGCGATCAGCTTGGGAGTTGGGCCCTTCGTCGCGGAGCGGCGAGTCGACGGGGTCGCGGCAAAGGAAGCCGAAGGTGGCGGCGTCGTTGTAGTTGCCGAAGTCGGAGCCTGGCGGAAAGCTGACAATGATAGCAATGACACCCCGCCCGCCTTGAAAAACCGTTTGTCGAGTCCATTTCAATAACAGCCACAATGCAATCCCTCCAGGGTCCCAAGGTGTTAAAAGCTGGTAGATGCTCCAGTGAGACCCAAACAACTCGATAGCACAAAAGAGAAGATAATCTGAATGGAGCTCATAGGACTGATATCCAGCTTGATACACATCCACCGTACTGGGATCGACGCTTGTTCCCCTGCACCAATGAGTATCCAGATTCAAATGTGCAAGGACAGAGAAAGTTTCCAAGTAATCCACCCAGGTAAGTAATAGGACGTTCTGAAAAGAACAAATGTTGTTGCTATGTCTGAAGGAAGCAATGACAGTAACAACTGAATTATTTGAAATGTGTTTCTCCTTCTTCCACAACAGTGCAAACTTCTCCAAATAAATTTCACAGTGGGCAAGACCATGGGTAAAATATTCATCACGTTCTAGTTGATGCACCATATAGGATATGTAACATTGTATGCTCTTGTAGTTCACACGCACCCCATGTATTGCTTCTGAACCCATCAAGTGTTGTTGATAAGATTCAGATAGGCCATATAACCTGCATGTGTATGCAGTGTGGCGAGGCCATGGATGAAAAATCATCAGTAAATTTTGGTCCTGAGGAAAGCGTCGGTCAGTGATGCACTCCCAAATACTTGCTGGTGGACGCTTGAAACGGATAGGCAACTCCCAATCCCAATTGTTTCTATGCTCGAACATGTAAATAACAGCGCCGTCGACTACCTTCAGTTTCAGATATGCTTGAGTAGACCCCGCAAAAAAAAAAAAAAGATATGCTTGAGTAGAGCCAACCTCAAAGTAGCATCTCGGCTGTACACACTGAATCCTTGGTGTTTGCAGCATTGTTGAACCACTTTCTTTATGAACCATGCGACATTTGAGACATCCCTTGTCCATGAATAAATAGATTACAAGCCCCGGTTGATATAAGATGCTCACAATCACGTTTTTTTAAAGCCTGAAATTTGGCGAATGAGGATTCAGGAATATATATGTTGCATACACTGAGAATAACATCATGAAACAATCGCCATGATGGTCAGAATTGCATCATCGAGTGAAATGGATACTTCCATTAAATTCCTCTTGGCTCAAATATTTTTGGTGCACTGACAAGCTTATAAGCTGAATATTCCTTTGCAATTTGTCGCTCATAGGAACACTACATACAGTAGCATGATCCAGAATGCGATGCTCGGATAAGTTCCAAATTTTATCAGAGAGCTCAGTTTTGAGTAGTTCGGACCACACACGTACTGCTCGACAATCGCAGGCAAAATATTGTAGCTTCGGTTGAACATTTTGTGGACTGAATCTGAACATTTGTTCTGCATTTTGAGCATGAAGTTGACAAGAGAACTGCACAAAACAGATAGCTACATATATATTCATGGCGGCGGTCGCTGGCAAAACAACTACATTATGGGCAATCTGTACCTGAGTGACACTCGCCCACGCCAGCGACCTCCTCGGCAGCGACGACGAACAGGGAGAAGCAGAGAGGAGGGAGGAGGCGGGTGGCTTGGTCCGACCAGGTGGGGGAAGCTGCTATTCAATTTAATAACTGGCAATTTTGCAAAAAAAACACACCCTGATAGCTGACTATTCAAGCGAGCAAGTGCATGTGGCAGTCAGCGCACAGTTGGCAGCCGATGACCAAGGCCAGCTCAGCGCATACGTATAGAAAATCGTATAATGGACCGTAGATGACCCCTAGAGCAAGTTTGGTGACCGTAATGCGGGTATTTGTAACCACAAGGACTAAAGCTAACGCCAATGCAAGTTTGATGACTTGTAGTGAAATTTTCTCAAAATGAAAATGGGCAGAATTTTCTCGGCCTCCCATTTTTGTTCTTGAGAGATCAAAGTTTCTTTTTGAAAGATCCAGCGCTGCTGGCATTCATATATTAAGCAGAAAACAACGGGAACAGCAAATACATGGGGTAGATCCTAGGATCATATAGTCTGAAGAGATAAAAGTGAATCCATGACCAAACATATCCGCCTTGTTTAATGAATCAAAGCGAGCCGTGTAGTGGTGTGTGTAGCTAGTCACACGCCATCCTCCGATTTCCTTCGTTTCGAAGCCGGGTCACTCGCAGCATTTGGTTAAATCGTAATCTGAATGAAGCCTTGCCATTCATTCGCCTCGTCACCCAGTCTGTCCTTATCGCTAAGCCGTCTCACACTTGACCCTGGCCTTAATGCTCATCTGGAGTGCAAGTCGCAGTATTGAACTGGGCTGTGGCTTGGATAAGGACTCAATTTAGATTATGCATTCAGCTCAGCAACGTGTCCCAACTCCCAACACAGAGAGAAATTCATATATGGAAAAGGAAAAAAAAATGGAGAAGTTGTCGCTGAGGTCTTCGAGGATAATGCTATGTGCTGTGGCATGTCGATCATGCTAAAACAAAACACGAGTCAATACAATTACATAGTTATAATCCTGTGACGTCCTGAAAGTAATATCGATCTCACTGTCGTTGCCCTTCGCACTCACAAGCGACGCGATGGGAAAGGAAGAGGAAAGAAAGGGCAGAGAGCCGGAAAGGGGAGGCTGAGATTTGCATGGACCGAGTCCACAAAAGCCAAAAAAGTCTAATCTAATCCAAGTGCATGCAGCAAATGGAATCCTTGGATTCTGAAAACATACTAATTGTCTCGGTGCAGAACCGGAGAATTCGGTCGGATGTATCATGCTCTCTAGAAGGAGACATGCAACCACCAACGGAACCTTTACCAGTGCAGTTTTATTTGGGTCCCTGCGACCACGAACGGAACGACATAAACTTCAAGGGGCCACGTGAGAGAAGAAGAAAATGCCACCGACAAGCCATGATCAAATAGAAGGTCATAGCAGAAAAGGTGTGAAAAGAGCCATGACGCCGCTCAAGGCGCCGCACATGTCGTCGTTGTTGGTCGTCGGCCGAAGATGCACTCTGCGTCTTTACCCCTACTGGATCGCGAATCTGAAGTCCTCAAGTCGCAGTGCTGTCAAGGGGATCGTGAAACTATATACGTGAAACAGTTTGAGGGAAGACACCTCTCAAGGGGCGATCGGCTCATATATTTATAGCAGAGTTACAAGTCTTGGAGACCAAGAAATAAACCCTATACGCGTATATGTACAATCGTATGCAAACGGAATACGCGAGATTAGCTATACAAAGTTATACGTTAACATCCCCCGCAGTTTGTGCGTCGGTCGAACGCATACACTGTACCGAAAGTCCAAGAAGAGCTGAGCCGGTAAGCCCTTCGTCATGATATCGGCAAACTGCTGTGAGGATGACACATGAAGAACCCGAATCTGACTGAGAGACACCTTCTCGCGGACGAAGTGGATGTCGATCTCGATGTGCTTCGTGCGGCGATGCTGGACCGGGTTACATGCCATGTAAACAGCACTGACGTTATCACAGAAGACAACGGTGGCGGATGGAAGAGGACGATGAAGCTCAAGGAGAAGTTGGCGAAGCCAGCAACACTGAGCCACGGCGCGATACTCGGCCTCGGCACTGGAGCGAGACACCGTGGCCTGACATTTGGAGGACCAAGACACCAGGTTATCACCGAGGTAGACATAGTAGCCAGAGGTAGATCGTCGAGTGTCGGGGCAGCCGGCCCAATCTGCGTCAGAGTATGCAGTGAGCGAGGCGGCCGGTGTGGAGTGGAGCTGTAGACCGAGGTCGAGGGTGCCACGAACATAGCGAAGAATCCGCTTAACGAGGTTGAGATGAGGTTCCCGGGGAGCATGCATGTAGAGGCACGCTTGCTGAACAACATGTGCAATGTCGGGGCGAGTGAGCGTCAGGTACTGAAGGGCCCCGGCAAAACTCCGGTACTCCGTGGCGTCGGTGACGAGAGGACCCTCGTCAGCGGAGAGCTTGCAACGGGTGTCAATGGGCGTGACACACGGGTTGCAGTCCATCATGCCAGCGCGCTGAAGAAGATCGATGGCATACTGCCGCTGCAAGAGAAGCACCCCGGAAGAAGATCGAGAGACCGAGATCCCGAGGAAGTAAGTCAGGTCTCCGAGATCGGTCATGGAGAACTCCCGGTGAAGCTGGTCGGTGATGTGCTGGAGAAGCGCGGCGCTGGACGCGGTGAGGATGATGTCGTCCACGTAGAGGAGCAGGTAGGCCATCTCAGAGCCGTGCCGGAGCACGAACAGAGACACGTCGCTCTGAGAAGCCACAAAGCCCAGTCGATGAGCGTGATGAGCGAACCGCTGGTACCACGCGCGGGGCGCCTACTTGCGTCCATAGAGTGACTTGTGGAGCAGGCAGACATGGTGAGGACGTGTAGGGTCGATGAAGCCGGGTGGCTGCTCACAGTGGACCACCTCGTCGAGATCGCCATGGAGGAAGGCATTCTTGACGTCCAGCTGATGAACCGGCCAAGCATATGAGACGGCGATGCTGAGCACAACGCAGTGGCCGGCTTGACGACGGGACTGAAGGTCTCGTCGTAGTCAATGCCAGGCTGCTGCGAGAATCCACGGACCACCCACCGTGCCTTGTACCGAGCGAGAGCACCGTCAGCACCAAACTTGTGCTTGAAGATCCACTTTCCTGAAACAATGTTAGCACCAACCGGTCGAGGAACAAGAGTCCAAGTGTGGTTCTGAAGGATAGCATCGTACTCCTCAGTCATGGCAGCACGCCAAAGAGGATCCTGGAGAGCAGAGCGATATGTTTTGGGAATAGGAGAGAGAGAGAGGAGTGTTCAGCCGAGAGATTAAGTTTATTAATGGGCTGAAAAATACCACACTTGGCGCGAGTGAGCATGGTGTGAGTGTTGGTGGTGGAGGCGGTGCTGTCGCGAGAGCGACGAGAAGGGGGTGGTGGTGGTGGTGGAGAGGGGGACGAAGGTGGTGACACAGACGAGAGCGACGTGGGTGAGGCGGGCGCTGTGGTGATCGACGTCGGGGTGGAAGGCCCCGAGCCATGCATGGCGGGCTGGGCCGAGGAGGCCGGTGCCATGTTGGGCTGGCCTGCGGGAGGCACGACGACCGTGGGAGCAGGGCGACCAAGTCGAGAAGAAAATCGAGATCGTCCGGAGACTGAGTGGTTCGAGTGGTGGCGAAAGGAAAGGTGTGTTCGTCAAAAATGACATGTCGCGAGATGATGATGCGGCGTGTCGTTAGGTCGAGACACCAATAGCCGTGATGCGATGCAGGGTACCCAAGAAAGACGCATGCGGTGGAGCGAGGGGCGAGTTTATGAGGTGCCGTGGCGGACTGGTTAGGGTAGCATAGGCACCCGAAGTCACGGAGGTCAGAGAAGGAGGGGGGTTTTTGATAGAGGAGGGTATACGGGATCCGGAAGTCCAAGGCTTGGCTAGGACGACGGTTGAGCAAGAAGGTTGCGACGGCAAGGGCCTCGGCCCAGTACGCAGGGGGCATATAAGCTTGGAACAGCAAGGTGCGGGTAATGTCGTTGAGCGTGCGAAGTGCTCATTCGGCCTTGCTGTTTTGAGGGGAGGTGTATGGGAAGGACATGCGGAGGTGTATACCGTTGCGTGCAAGGAACTTGATGAAGGTAGAGTTAACGAACTCGGTACCATTATCGGTCTGGAAGGATATGACGGGGAGGTTGAATTGTGTGCATGCGTATGCAACGAAGTTGATGAGAATATCACATGTGTCGGATTTCCGGTGAAGGGGAAACGTCCACATAAAATGAGAGAAGTCATCAACAATGACAAGGTAATATTTGAAACCAGAATTACTAACAACAGGTGAGGTCCATAAATCGCAATGAAGTAATTGGAACGGAGCAACACAAACTGTTGATGATCTAGAAAAGGGTAAACGCACGTGCTTGCCAAGTTGACATGCATGACACACTTGAGTACTTTTATTACATGGAATAGCAAATGTTGAAGATAAATGTGACATAGAGTCACGACCGGGATGTCCTAAGCGACGATGCCATAGCTCCGATGTGGTGGTGGTGGCGACGAGTCCAAACGGGGAGGTGGTGGGGTTGGTGTTGGCATTGAACTCGTAGAGCGGTCCGGGGCTACTGCAGCGAATGATCTCGCGCCGAGTGTGCAGATCCTTAATAGAAAAACCACATGGGCCATACTCCACAGAAACAGAATTATCGATTGTAAATTGACGAGTAGAAAGGAGATTTTTGATAATATCTGGAACAATGAGAACATTGTTGAGATAAAATGTGTGACTAGGTGTGTGGAGAGTGACATGGCCGGTGGCGGTGATAGGAAGGGGAACACCATTGCCGACAGTGACTCGAAGAGAGGGAGGAGGATGGGAGGAAGTGGAGAGTATACCAGGGTCGGAGACCATGTGCGAGGTGGCGCCGGAATCCATCACCCAAGCACCCGGCGTGGAGGAGCCGGCGGCAGAGGGCCCAGCGGTGGCGTTGAGGGCGGCGACGAGGGCGGAGCAGTCCCATGCAGGAGCCGGGGCGGAGCCAGGAGGGTGGTAGGGCACCGCGGGTGGAGGCGGGTTGGTGCCCCATGCCTGGCCATGCAGGGGCGCCAGCTGGGTCGTGTAAGCGACCTGGCCAGGGGGCACCCAGGTGGACTGACGGGATGGCGGTGCCGGGGCGGTGGACCGCGGGGCTGACCCGAGGAGGCCGGCGCCCCCGGCGGGAGCAGCCGGAGCGCCATAGGGGCGCCAGGTGGGCTGCATCTGCTGTGTCTGCCCAGTGTAGGGGTTGAAGCAGATCCACGGTCCGGGTGCGGCGGCAGGGTAGGCATGGTTGGATTTGGTGCCGCTCCCGCCGCCGTTCTTCTTCTTCTTGGACAAGCGGCCGCCTTGGCCGCCGGAATTGCCAGCGGTGGAGGAGCCGGTGGTGTTGCCGTAGAGGGCGACTTGGGACGGCATGGGGCCGCCCGGGGCAATGTTGGCCAGCTGGTTCTCGCGGAGGAGAAGAATGGAGAGAGTCTGCAGAAAGGCGGGGGCCGGAACCTGCATCGTGACGAGGGTGGTGATGTCGGAGAAGCGGGGGTTGAGCCCCCGGAAACAGGTGAGGACCAAGGTTTGGTCGGTCACGGGCTGCCCCACGTCCGCGAGCGCGTCGGAGAGGGCCTTCAGGCGATGGCAGTAGGCGGTGATGGTGAGGTCGCCTTGGACGAGGGCCCGGAACTCCGCCTCGAGGTAGACGGCCCGGGTGAGCTGATTGTCGAGGAAGAGGTTCCGGATCAGCGAGTAGGCCTCGTACGCGGTCTATTCTTGGGCCATGATTGTGTCGAGGATGTCCTCGCAGATGGAGCCATAGATCCACGAGCGCACGGCGAAGTCCTGACGCTGCCAGTCCACCGAGCGGGCATCCGGCGGCGTGAGGTCGGAGATGTGGTCGGTGAGGTCGTACTTGCCGAGGAGGACGTTGATGAGCATACGCCACTTGGCGTAGTTGGACTTCTGGAGGTCGAGGACGATGGGAACATGCGTCTTGACGCTGGCGACATGGACGGCTTGGGACGCCGGCGACGCGATGGACGGGATCATGGCCCCGGCGGTCTGTGTCGCGAGCGTCGATGAGATGGAGGCCCCAAGTGTAGAGGAAGTGGAGGCGGAGGTCGACATGGCGGCGGCCTGGGGAGGAGGAAGGAGCTGCGGCGGCGCGGAGGGAGGATGGCGGCGGCGGAAGCTAGGTTTTAGGATGTAGGCTGATACCATATAAACGTGAAACAGTTTGAGGGAAGACACCTCTCAAGGGGCGATCGGCTCATATATTTATAGCAGAGTTACAAGTCTTGGAGATCAAGAAATAAACCCTATACGTGTATATGTACAACCGTATGCAAACGGAATACGCGAGATTAGCTATACAAAGTTATACGTTAACAGAAACGTTAGCCATGTTCCACTAAAAAACCAGACACGACCATCGGTGTAGCGTTGGTCATCTCTGCCACAAGCACTTTTGGCTCCGCGCCGGAGCTGAACAAATCGCCGGCGCGATGAAGACCAAGGCGAAGAAATAAGACCCGTAGTGAGACCTTCACCGCCGCCTTGAAAACCTTGTCATGCATTTTTCTCGCAGATTCACAAATGAGTATCACAAAAGTTTGCTTGACCACACACATACAACATCTGCAAGCATTTAGAGCAACTTCAATGGGGCGACCCATTTCGTCCGCGGCCGTTTGTTTGGGTCGGCGCGGACAGAAAAGGCGGCCCAACGCGCCGACCCAAACGGACGTGCGTCCGTTTTACGTTCGCGGGCGACCCATTCCCGCCCCATTTTTGAGCCTGATTTTCGTCGACGCGGACACGTGACGGACGCGCGCTTGCTCGCCTATTCCTGTCCCCGGGCCCGCTCGTCTATGACATATTGGCCTTCCCTCCCCCAGCCAACAAGCAACCCTCGCCCCCGCCTCCTCCGCGACGGCGCCGCCCATTTTGCCGGCGACTCTTCCAGCTACCGCCGCCTCCACGTCCGCCCAGCAACGCCGCCCCTGCCCCCAGTCGCCCGCCGCCGCCGTTTTTCTGCCGGGGAGCAAGCTGGTTCCCCGCCGCTGTTTCCCCCACGCCCAGCCACCCCGCGACCAAGAAGACGCCTCGCCGCCCTAGCCACAGACGACCGACACGCTCGTCGAACGCTGTCACCCTTGTCGGACGCTGGCCGGGCAGCTAGCTGGTCTGTGGGCGCCGCGTCTCCCCTCGCCAGCCGTCTCCTTCTTCGACGCCCGCAAGCTGTTCGACAGTTTGCCAAGGTACGAAAATGGACTCCGCCGACGAGTTCTTTTTACACAATTTCCTTTGCGACTTCGATGATTCGTTCGACGATGAGGAGGAGATATTGCCTGCTGTGTTGATCCATCACCACCTCAACAACCAGCGGCCGTTGTTCCGTGGCTCCATTTCGGGCGACCTTCCGGCGTTGAATCGTAACCGGAAGAGCGGGCATTTCCTTCTCTGGAAGGACTACTTTGATACAACAAACCCGTTGTCCAAACATCACAAATTCCGCCGCCGGTTCCGTATGAGTAGGCATGTTTTCAACCGTATTAGATAGGGAGTGGTCGACTATGATGACTACTTCGAGTGCAAAGAGGATACCCTCGGCAAGATTGGTTTCTCCTCTTATCAGAAATGCACTGCCGCCATTCGAATGCTTGCATACGGAGTGTCCGGTGATCTCATTGACGAGTACGTCCGTATAAGCGAGTCTACATGCCTAGAGTCCCTGTATAAGCACTAGTGCAGAACCGGACAATAGCACCGGTTCGTAAGGTTCTTTAATGCCGGTTTGGTAACCGACGCTAAAGTGTAGGCACTAAAGCCCCCCCCCCCTTTAGTACCGGTTCAGCACGAACCGGTGCTAAAGGGCAACCACATGGCACGAGCCAGCTTCGGGGGCAGGGAGCCCTTTAGTATCGATTGGTGTCACCAACCGGTATTAAAAGGTTGGGGGGTTTGAGTTTATGATTTCTTTTTCATTTAATTTTGTGTTTTCCATTTAATTTTTTTTCGTTTGCTGGTATTTTACGATACTACATATTGTACATGTTATGCATATATATAAATAGAATTTCTAGTAGAACCGATCA
>NC_041382.1:111236871-111237234 GCF_002162155.2 Triticum dicoccoides
GGTATTAAAAGGTTGGGGGGTTTTGGGTTTATGATTTCTTTTTCATTTAATTTTGTGTTTTCCATTTAATTCTTTTTCGTTTGCTGGTATTTTACGATACTACATGTTGTACACGTTATGCATATATATAAATAGAATTTCTAGTAGAACCGATCATAATATATATATATATATATATATATATATATATATATATATATATATATATATATATATATATATATATATATATATATATATATATCATCGAATGTCTCATAACCACCATTAATTAATTCACACATATATACACACATGGCATTAGCCTAATTGGTGCCTTCGGAGCACGATAACAATTGAAAGTGGTTCATGGGGGCGGTAGCG
>NC_041382.1:111237399-111253285 GCF_002162155.2 Triticum dicoccoides
ACAATATCTCTCCTAATTGGTGCCTTCGGAGCCAGTGGCATTAGTCTAATTGGTGCCTTCGGAGCACAATAACAATTGGAAGTGGTTCATAGGGGCGGTAGCGGGTAATAATATTCTCCTTTGGGATCTATGACCTGGCCGGGCAAAAATCCCGCTATTTCCTCTTGAATTGCTTCTATGCGGTCCTCTGTTAGGAGCTTGTCCCGCACCTCTTTGAACTGTTAAGAAGGAGATCAATATGCATTTGTATTAGTTGTGTGACTAGATATCGATAATGATGTAAAAAATATGAATAGTGTTCTGACAATCGTACCCACTCCTGTCTTTGAGATCTGCTCCTTTTGGACGCCATCATGCGAATGTTCTCGTAAACGTAGTATGCACATAGATCATTCCCCGACGCCTGCTTCAGGGCCTTTAAGAGAATGGAATTTGATCAGATAATAATTAATCAAGCATGATAATAAAGAGATGTCAACTAGCTAGTACTACTTAATTACTTACCTTGGGTCGATACCATTTCAGATTTTGTTTCCATGGGCCTGGAGTGGCCCTGATGAACTTTGCCCAAGCCCTGCCCGCCAACAAAGAAAATGAATAAATGGGTTATTAAATAGTTGTTATCAGGAAATGACGAACTAATTAAATAGGCCGAGATATAGTTAATAATGATTGAAATTACCTGTTGACTATCCCCTTCACGGTGGTGTAGTCACTTGCTTTCTTAAGTAGTGAGTCTAGTACTTCAACTGTTCCTTCATCAACTTTAATGATTAACAAGATCCAGTGAAATCTGCATGCACACACGTTTGCATGTCTTAATTAAGCGGGCATATGTAAGCAAAAACATGTAGCTAGCTAGTAGGCAAAAACAGAATTTGTAGTACAAGACAGTGTGACTCACTAGAAGTTGTAAGGAAGTAGTATATCTTCATTGTATTTGAGGCACTTGAAGAACTCTAGCATGCTTTCCTCTACACTTTTTTCGTGATATGGATCTAATTTCCATGTGTATTCATTAATGATATTTGGGTCAATGAACCCAATGCCATAGCGTCCACCTTTTTTCATTTCATAAATCTTCATCCTGCATAATACCACAGAAAAGAATATAGTGAGGATAATTACAGGTAATGATTGATCAAAATGATCACTACAACTAGCTTGAGACTTAAATTACAGAAAGAAATCACTTACAGACAATATCAACTGACGATAGATTTGTCGAGTGCGTCTTGATTGTATAGCTGAAATAGTTCTGAATACTCAACGGTCACAGCTTTCTCATGGTAGTAATGATCCTTCTTGACATTCACCATGAGGGACTCTCGATTGGAAATATTGGTAATGTCCATGTACCATTGATGCAATTCATACATTCTCGTTGGGAGCTTATTGACCTCGTCTGGCTCGACCAAAGGTTGGCCCTGGGCATATTTCCGTTTTATTTCCTACTCTCTAGTCGGAGACATGGGCTCGATATCGAGGAGTTGTCCAACAATGATCCCGATCGTTTTAGCCTGCGCAATATGCTCCTCGGTTATTACCACATCGCCCACTCGGGGAACGTTAACGGTTTGCCCACAATAATATTGGGTGTGCCTACTCTCATGTGTTGTTGGCACAACAAGCGGGGGGATTGATTGCGCCGCCTGTTCTCCCAGATGGGGAACGGTTTTACCGCTCCTTTTGCCACCTGATTTGCTCGAGCTCGAGCTCGCCTCTTTCTGTAGACGTGCTCGATTTAACTTCTTGATGTGCGCTCATAGTCTGTGTCAACAGGCTTGGGAGCTGGTGCTCTAGCCATACGAATGAAGTGGTCAATCTTTTCCACATGCACTTTCTCCCTTGGCAGCGGTGGCGGTCTCGGTGCAAAATGGGCTTCCACCTCGGCCTTTGATATGGCTACGTTTTCCTCCTCGGACTTGTCGTAAGGCCTCTGTGGAAGAGGCGTGAGGCTTGGAACATATTGAAATCGCTTGCCTCCGCCTGTACCTCCAGTACTACCTCGACTTGTACCGCTACACACCATAGCTGAGGCGGCTCTCTTCCGTGATTGCTGAGGCGGCGAAGACGGCTGACGTGGCTGAGTTGGAGGAGGAGGAGTGGCCTGAAGCTGTGCCGGACTTGGAGGAGGAGTGGCCTGAAGCTGTGTCGAACTTGGAGGAGGAGTAGCCTGACGCTTTGCCAGACTTGGAGGAGGAGGAGTGGCCTGAAGCTGTGCCGGACTTGAAGGAGGAGTGGCCTGACGCGTTGGTGGACTTGGAGGAGCGGGAGTCTGCTGACTCGGTGGCGGACTTCGACGAGGAGTCGGATGACGCGGTGTCGGTGGCCTTCGAAAGATGATGCAATCCTTTCTCCATAGGATGATATGATGGTTGGCCTCTCCCAGTGTGTGCTCATCGTCACCTCCAGGAATGTCAAGCTCTAACCCCGAATATTGGTCCACCACCTCATCAACCAAGACACGAGCATAGCCCGCTGGAATCGGGTTGCAATGGAAGGTTGCCTCGGTGGGATTTGTAAAAGCAAGGGCGTCTGCCACCTTCATGGATATGTTCTTCATTTTGAAGTGTAGCTCGCAGTTAGTGTTCTCCATGATGTCATCCACTGGGTAGCTATCCAGCAATGCGTCGCCCGGAGCGGAACCCACGCTGCTTCTCGGCATGTATGGGACGGTGCTATCCAATGGTGGATCATCGGCTAGCTGCTGAGACCCCCTTTGCTGGCTAAGTGAGTCGATCTGCTCCTGCTGCCACTGGAATTTGACTACTAAGTCCGCGTGCGCTGATTCTAGGCCTTGAAGGCGTTCATAGTCTAGCTTCCTCTGCTCCTCCTCCATCTTCCTCTTATTCTCCTCCGCAATCTTCTTTCTCGCATGGGTTCTGTAGTTAGCGTTCCAGTCCGAAAACCCCTCATACCACGGAATAGTGCCCATGCCTCGTGTTCTTCCCGGGTGTTCAGGATTTCCCAGGGCACGCGTAAGCTCGTCGTTCTCTCTGTTGGACTCGAACAACCCCGATCGAGCCTCTTCTATTGCAATAAGTAGCTTATCTTCGGCTCCGTCCAGACATGCCTTCTTCGAAACTTTTCCTGTCTTCGGGTCCAACTTCCCCCATGCGCATAGAACCAAGTCCTGCACCTGAGGGGCCAGCTCAATATTTCTGGAGTGACACCTGCATCCAGCATCTCTTTCTCAGACTTATCCCACTTAGGCATTCCCACCGCATAGCCACCTGGCCCCAGCCTATGGAACTTATCCTTTTTTGCGGCATTGGTCTTGTTTATTCTCGACCATTCCTTAGATAATTCCGAATCCTTGAATTTCACAAAATCGTCCCAATGAGCACTTTGCTTCTCTAGTGTTCCCTCGAATACTGGAGTCTTCCTTCCTCCCTTGACGTACTTGGCCCATTCACGAATCTTGTGGTTCTTGAATGCAACCGCCATCTTCCTAAGAGCAGCGTCCTTGACTTTCTCCACATCTGCATCTATGAAATGATCTGGTAGGGTGAAATATTCTATGAGCGTTTCCCAAAGCAGAAATTTTTGTCTGTCGTCGATAAAAGTAACTCCTGGACGTGGCTTTGCTGTCTCTCTCCATTCTTGAAGGGAGATTGGGAGTTGGTCCTTCACAAGAACTCCGCACTGACGAATGAACTTGTCCGCAATCTTCTTAGGCGCCAATGGTTCGCCATTAGGTTTGATGGCCTCGATATTGTACTTTACGCCCTCCTTCAACTTTTTGTTCGGGCCTCGTTTCCTGTTGCCTGAAGATTTGCTCGATCCGGATGGCTGAAAGAAGAAAGGTCGATTTGTTAATATATCTTCAAGTCATTTAAAACATGTGATGATCACTAGATGCCTGCTTATATAAATATATATACCTCGCCGGTCTTTGTTGTTTCAATATCAACATTTTCTTCGTCATGTTCATAGTTCATGACTTCATCAATTCGGTCATCGCGATCGAATATCATATCACCCTCCCCGGTGTTTTTTAGATATTCGGAGCCGTCATAATCTTCTTCATTCTGATCATCATCTGGCCCGCGAGGATTGCGCATGATATTGAACAGGGCCTCTTCTCCCTCTCTGCCGGTATTGTCCGCCATAGGTTTTGTTTAACTAATCCAAAAGAAATATATTCAAATTACAATGCATGGATGCAATCAATTAATAAGGAAAAACTGAATCAATCATAGTACATAATAAGCATCATCGAATATAATCTCGAATACGTCGTCTCGAATAATAGATATAATCTCGAATACATCGTCTCGAATAATAGATATAATCTTGAATACATCGTCTCGAATAATAGATATAATATCGAATACATCACTAGCTAGCTAGCTAGCAAGCTAATAAAGATCGAATACTACAGAGTAATCTAGGCCACTCATGGTTCCTGAGGTGCGGGCGGTGGACACCCAAAAAGAAGGAACCATCACTGGATCATAGCTCGGGTGATCTCCCAAAAGAACCTGTCAGGTATTGGAGAACCTGACGTCCATAGCAGCCATGTAGCGATGGACGTGCTCATCCTCCTCCCTGACATGGCGACATAGCACCTCCAGCGGGGCCGGCTCCCTCCGCACCGAAAGTGGCCCATGCGAACGCCACCAAAGGAGATGAGGGTCGATGACGGGACCCGGGGCCGGGTTTCTCACCAAGCGTCGCGCCCCTGAAGGTAGCACCTCCCAGTGCCAGCCCGGCGGAGCCCAGTCCCGGACATGGGTCCTCTGAAGCAGGACGTCGTCGCGAACAGGTCGATGACGAGGATGCGGGCCGGGCATCGTCGACAACAAATACTATATGCCACAAAAGTAAAGTAACATTTTTTAAATGATGGATTGTGATTTCATATATGCAAATTCTAAATTTTATAACTAAAACTAACATTTCTAATATTTCTATAACTAAAACTAACATTTCTAATATTTCTACAACTAAAAAACATTTCTATATAACTAACATTTCTATATAACTAACATTTCTAATATAACTAACATTTCTATATAACTAATATTTCTATATAACTAACATTTCTATATAACTAACATTTCTATAACTAAAACTAACATTTCTAATAATTCTATAACTAAAAAACAGAAAGATTGCTAACAATTCTATAACAATGTGTGTGTGTGTGTGTGTGGTTGGCAGCCGGGGCAGGAGCTCACCGGCGAGGCGCGACGACGGTGGGCGGCGACGGGGACAGGGACGGAGACGGAGACGACAACGGGGACGGGGCGGCGACGACGGGGACGGGGACGGGCCGGGCGGGGACGACGGGAGGACGAGGTGGGGCGCGGCGCGGCGACGGGGACGACGGCGATGGCGACGGCGACGGATGGCGATGGGGGCGGTGATGAGGGGCGGTGGCGACAGGGCAGAGGAGAAAGAAGCAGGGAGAGATGAGAAACTGACAATTTTTTTGAAGTGTTTTCTTATATAGAACCCACCTTTAGTACCGGTTGGAGCCACCAACCGGTACTAAAGGTCTGTTTTGGCCAGGCGAAGCAGCGGGAACCGCACCCCCTTTAGTACCGGGTTGTGGCGCCAACCGGTACTAAAGCCCCCCCCCCTTAGTACCGGTTGGAGCCACGACCCGGTACTAAAGGGTGTGCGCTGCCAGGCGAGGGGCGCAAAAGTTTAGTCCCACCTCGCTAGCCGAGGGGCACTCGCACCTGCTTATAAGCCCCGCTGTCGCTGCTGTCTCGAGCTCCTCTCTTAAGCGGGCCTTCTGGGCCTACCTCTGCTGCGATGCCCTGTTGGGCCTACTGGGCTAGCGGGCCTGCATCCTGGCCCAACTAGAATTTGGGTTTCTAGTCGTATGCAGGCCGCTGTGGCCCAGTAGGTGGGCTTTTTTTCTTTTTTTTCTTTATTTATTTTTGTTTTATTTATTTTTGAGTTGTTTTTTTGCTGTATTTAGAGTTTCTTTGTGAATATTTTTGCTTTAGGTACAAAACATTACAAACTTTCTGTTAGTACCGGTAGTTTACAAATTTGAATAGTTTAAATTTTGAATTATTTAAAATTTGTGTGAATCACTAGTTTGTGAATAACTTAACTTTGAAAATAGATTTTTCAGTGATTCTTTTTTCTTATGTTTAATATTAGTGTGTTTTATCATTATATTCAATTTGATAATGCTTAGGTTATTTAAAAAATGAAATGCCTTTGTAATGAATGAGTTTTCGTCCGAAACCTTGATACTTCGAAAGAGATTGTCCATTTTGTACACGAAGTGCATCCAATTTTTGCGGTAACCCTCTCTACTTTTTTGCACATGCTATGTGGGTGAAATTATGATACCATGTCAACTTTCAACCTTTTCTGAGTTCATTTGAAATGCTTTTCAATTTCATGGTCATTTAGCTGAAAAAATCAGTAAATGCATGAAAGAATTTGCTTGCACATAAAATTTCTTCGCGTTTCAAATGCCAAAACACATAACTAGCTACCCTAACTATTACAGAGATTCCCTCCTGGGTGTGAAACACAGAAGAAAGTGGTGATAGTGAAGCCGATCACATCCCAGATCTTTGGGTGTGAAACTTTTTCTTCGCGTGTGTCCCTTTGCGCCGTAGCCATGGAAAATCTTCATCATTTAACTGGATGCTCGGGTCAATATTCACTGTGAATGGAGCAATTTCATCAAACTTTTCATAATCTCCTGACATGTTTGTCTTGTCATCCACTCCCACGATGTTTCTCTTCCCAGAAAGAACTATGTGCCGCTTTGGCTCATCGTACGATGCATTTGCTTCCTTATTTTTTCTTTTTCTCGGCTTGGTAGACATGTCCTTCACATAGAAAACCTGTGCCACATCATTGGCTAGGACGAATGGTTCGTCTACATACACAAGATTGTTGAGATCCACTGTTGTCATTCCGTACTGCGGGTCTTCCGTTACCCCGCCTCGTGTCATATTGACCCATTTGCACCGAAACAAAGGGACCTTCAAACCACGTCGACAGTCAAGTTCCCATATGTCATGTATATAACCATAATATGTTTCCTTTCCCGTCTTGGTTTCTGCATCAAAGCGGACATCACTGTTTTGGTTGGTGCTCTTCTTATCTTGGGCGATCGTGTAAAATGTATTACCATTTATCTCGTACCCTTTGAAAGTCATTATATTCGAAGATGGTAACTGGGATAGCAAGTACAGATCATCTTCAATAGAGGCGTCATGCATGGTACGTGTCTGCAACCAGCTGGCGAAACTCCTGGTTTGTTCACGTGTAATACAGTCATCAGACCGCTCCGGGTGTTTGGAGCGTAGCAAATTCTTGTGTTCATCCATATACGGAGCCACCAAGACGGAATTCTGTAGAACTGTGTAGTGTGCTTCAGTGAGAGAATGTTCGTCCATACATATTATTTGTTCCCCTCCTAGCGTGCCTTTTTCATCCAGTCTGCCCTTATGCCGCGATTCAGGAACACCAATCGGCATAAGGTCAGGAATAAAGTCAATACAAAACTTAATGACCTCCTCATTTTCATGGCCCTTGGAGATGCTTCCTTCTGGCCTAGCATGGTTATGAACATATTTCTTTAAGACTCCCATGAACCTCTCAAAGGGGAACATATTATGTAAAAATACAAGACCCAAAACGTTAATCTCTTCACATAGGTGAACTAGGACGTGCGTCATGATGTTGAAGAAGGATGGTGGGAACACCAACTCAAAACTGACAAGACATTGCACCAAATCATTCTCTAACCTTGGTATGATTTCTGGATTGATTACCTTCTGAGAGATTGCATTGAGGAATGCACATAGCTTCACAATGGCTAATCGAACGTTTTCCGGTAGAAGCCCCCTCAATGCAACCGGAAGCAGTTGCGTCATAATCACATGGCAGTCATGAGACTTTAGGTTCTGGAACTTTTTCTCTGCCATGTTTATTATTCCCTTTATATTCGACGAGAAGCCAGACGGTACCTTAATACTGAGCAGGCATTCAAAGAAGATTTCCTTCTCTTCTTTAGTAAGAGCGTAGCTTGCATGACCCTGATGTATGTCGTCTTTTCCGTGCATACGTTGCTGGTCCTCCCGTGTATCTTTTGTCTTCCCATACACGCCCAAGAAGCCAAGCAGGGTCACACAAAGATTTTTTGTCACGTGCATCACGTCGCTTGCGGAGCGGACCTCTAGGTCTTTCCAATAAGGCAGGTCCCAAAATATAGATTTCTTCTTCCACATGGGTGCGCGTCCGTCAGCGTCATTCGGAACAGGTTGTCCACCAGGACCCTTTCCAAAGACCACCTTCAAATCCTTGACCATATCATGTACATCAGCACCAGTACGGTGGCGAGGCTTCGTCCGGTGATCTGCCTCACCTTTGAAATGCTTGCCTTTCTTTCTTACGGGATGCCTGCTCGGAAGAAATCGACGGTGTCCCAGGTACACATTCTTCTTACAATTAGCCAAATATATACTGTCGGTATCGTCCAAACAGTGCGTGCATGCGCGGTATCCCTTGTTTGTCTGTCCTGAAAGGTTACTGAGAGCAGGCCAATCATTGATGGTCACGAACAGCAACGTCTTTAGGTCAAATTCTTCCCCCATGTGCTCATCCCACGCACGTACACCTGTTCCATTCCACAGTTGTAAGAGTTCTTCAACTAATGGCCTTAGGTACACATCAATGTTGTTGCCGGGTTGCTTAGGGCCTTGGATGAGCACTGGCATCATAATGAACTTCCGCTTCATGCACAACCAAGGAGGAAGGTTATACAAACATAGAGCCACAGGCCAGGTGCTATGGTTGCTGCTCTGCTCCCCAAAAAGATTAATGCCATCTGCGCTTAGACCAAACCACACGTTCCTTGCGTCATCTGCAAACTCCTTCCCGTACTTTCTTTCGATTTTTCTCCACTACGACCCGTCAGCGGGTACTCTCAACTTTCCATCTTTCTTACGGTCTTCTCTGTGCCATCGCATCACCTTGGCATGCTTTTTGTTTTGGAACAAACGTTTCAACCATGGTATTATAGAAGCATACCACATCACCTTGGCAGGAATCTTCTTCCTGGGGCGCTCGCCCTCGACATCACCAGGGTCATCGCGGCTGATCTTATAGCGCAATGCACCGCATACTGGGCAAGCGTTCAAATCCTCGTACTCACCGCGGTAGAGGATGCAATCATTAGGGCATGCATGTATCTTCTGCACCTCTAACCCTAGAGGGCAGACAACCTTCTTTGCTTCGTGCGTACTCTCGGGCAATTCGTTGTTCTTTGGAAGTATATTTTTTATCATTACCAGCAACTTTCCAAATCCCTTGTCAGATACACCATTCTCTGCCTTCCATTATAGCAATTCCAGCGTGGTGCCCACCTTTTTCTTGTCACCTACGCAATTCGGGTACAATAATTTTTTGTGATCCTCTAACATGCGCTGCAACTTCTTCTTCTCCAAATCACTTGCGCAGTTTCTCTTTGCATCAGCAATGGCCCGACCTAGATCATCAACTGGCTCATCCAATGCCTTTTCTTCAGCTTCTTCCCGCATTGCCGGCTCAGCTTCTTCCCGCATTACCGGCTCAGCTTCTTCCCTCATTGTTGTATCATCGTATTCAGGGAACCCATGGCCAGGATAGCTGTCGTCCTCTTCTTCATCATTGTCTTCCATCATAACCCCTCTTTCTCCATGCTTGGTCCAAACATTATAGTGGGGCATGAAATCGGACTCAAACAGGTGGACGTGAATGGTTCTTGACGTAGAGTAATTGTGACCATTCTTACAGCCAGCACATGGACAAGGCATAAAACCATCCGCCCGCTTGTTTGCCTCAGCCGCAAGCAGAAAAGTACGCACGTCATTAATGAACTCGGGAGAGCATCGGTCATCGTACATCCATTGCCGACTCATCTTCAATACACAGCACCGAAAACACCAAATTAATACAATACATAAAGTTCATACATAAAGATCATACAACACTTAAATGCAACAAACAAATAACTCTCTAACTAAAGAATTTAAATGCAACAATAAATGCGATCAAGATCGCAACTAAGGTAACAATTGATCCAACAGCATAATGATACCAAGCCTCACTATGAATGACATATTTTCTAATCTTTCTAATCTTCAAGCGCATTTTCTCTATCTTAATCTTGTGATCATCGACGACATCGGCAACATGCAAATCCAATTCCATCTTCTCCCCCTCAATTCTTTTCAATTTTTCCTTCAAATCCTCGTTTTCTCTTTCAACTAAATTTAACCTCTCGACAATAGGGTCGATTGGAATTTCCGGTTCAACTACCTCCTACATACAAATATCTATGTCAACTTGATGGGCATAATTTGTCATAAACACGAAATGCAATGAATAGTTTTAAAAGAGAATATACCACATCCGAATCATAACCCGGACAAGGGACGACGGGGACGGATATCAAAATCATGGCACTATGTATAACAAACAACGTATGGGTAAGATAATTATACGAGCAACTATATATCCAAATCACACAAACATCAATTTTTTATATAAAACTTCATGAACAAGAGGCTCACCACAAGGTGGTGCCGGCGACGGGACGTTGCGAGCGATCGACGGTGGTTACGACGGAGATTTAGAAGGTACTAAGTAAACCACACCTACATATGCAAACTAAGTGTTATTTTTGACCTCAAATTGCATATAAATCAAATACTAGCATATATATATAATTCCTCCCAAATTACTAAACTCAAAAATCAATCACTATATAAAGCATTGCACGAGCTAATCTAGCAATGAGAGATGAAAGGACAAAATTGCTAACCTTTGTGATCATTTGAATGGATGGGGGCCTTCAAATCTTGACAAATTTTGGGCAAAATGTGTGATGAGCTTGAGAAGAAGAGGGAAAAGAACAGAGAGGAGAGGGAAAAGGGGAAGAATAGAGCAAGATCGGGTGGACGAAGGGTCTATGTAGGACGACCTTTAGTACCGGTTCATGATACGACCCGGTACTAAAGGTGCTGGAGGGGCCCCGGACTGACAACATCCTGCCACCACTCACTTTAGTACCGGTTCGTGGCACGAACCGGTGCTAAAGGTTCGCCACGAACCGGTACTAATGAGAGCGGCCGGCTAGCCGTTGGAACCGGCACTAATGCACACATTAGTGCCGGCTCAAATTCAAACCGGCACTAATGTGCTTCACGTTTGACCCTTTTTCTACTAGTGAAGTTCTGCAAGGCTGTGATTGTTGTGTTTGGCCCTGAGTACTTGAGAGAGCCGACAGCTGAAGATACAACCCGTTTGTTGGCGATGAATGCTAGCAGGGGCTTCCCGGGGATGCTTGGCAGCATAGACTGCATGCACTGGGAGTGGAAGAACTGCCCTTCTGCTTGGCAAGGGCAGTAAAAGGGACATGTCAGGGCTTGCACTGTCATACTAGAGGCCGTGGCATCTCAAGATCTCTGGATATGGCACTCTTTCTTTGGCATGGCTGGATCACACAATGATATCAACGTGCTTCATCGCTCGCCGGTGTTTGCTAGGCTTGCCGAAGGCAACAACCCACCGGTGAACTTTACTGTCAACGGCCACACCTACGACAAAGGTTATTATCTGGGTGACGGTATCTATCCTCAGTGGACCACTATTGTCAAGACAATACCCAATCCTGTTGGAGAGAAAAGGAAAAGATTTGCCCAAGAGCGAGAGAGTGCTAGAAAGGATGTCGAGCGTGCCTTTGGTGCTTTGCAATCTTGATGGGGCATCGTTCGGTATCCTGCTAATACTTGGAGCACGCAGAAACTATGGGAGGTGATGACTGCTTGTGTGATCATGCACAACATGATCGTAGAAGACGAGCGCCCGGAACGTCTGTACGATCAAGGCTTTCAGTTTCAGGGTGAGAATGTTGTGCCTGAGCATGGAGTAGCGGCAACATTTAAGCAGTTCACTCAGTTTTATGAAGACATGCGTGATTGAGAAACTCACGTGTAACTGCAAAATGATTTGGTTGAGCATATGTGGACTCATGTTGGCAACCAATAGATGTATCTTTTTATTCGTTTTGCAAAACTATGTGAAACATTTTTATTTTTATTTGGCCGGTAAACTATACTATTTATTTGGGCGGACTATTTTGTTTGTTAAATTTTTATTTCACTATATGTGAGAATGCAATGCAAAATTGGGCGGCCAGCCGGCCACGCCTGCACATATGGGTCGGCGCGTTGGGCGCGCTGCCGACCCATATGAAAAACAGGGCGGACGCCGGGCGGGCGGCCGACCCAAACGGATAAAAAGCGGACGAAATCGCCGTCTATTTGGATCGGCCCGTTGGAGTTGCTCTTATAAATTAATAAAGCACCAATCATCTGCAAGCATTTGTGGTTCACAAAAAGGAAAAACTCAAAGTGTGCACATGTTTCTTCAAAACGCTGGGCATATGCATTCCACTTCCACCCGTGCTCACTGGCATATTTTCCCTGACCTTTATTTCCTACAGACGCAAAAGTGAAGGGATCGTGTTTGCAGGTTATTCTATCAAGACACTGAAGCTGAAGTGAAGAGACCGTGCATGCCACTGCACCTCATTAGTAGGAGCATTACCCAAAGCACGAGCATCCCATTCCTTGCGCGAAAATGGCAAGCGCTTTTCCATCCAGAGAGACATCACGCCCACGCCCTCGCAAGCACGAATGAATGCCTAGCATGTTGCGTGGACGTCCGCTATCTCACGTAGCCATGCTCCTGGCGAGGCTTTAGGGCCGCGCAGCATCAGCAGCGACAACAGCTTTTGTGCTATTCTCGGCTCGGTTTGGTCAAGCTTTTGCTTCCATCGTGGTATCCCTATCATGGCTTTGTATCTCCAGGGCTTTACTATGTTTGCTTTGAGCTCATGCATAGCTGCCCATAGCTAACCAAATTATGGGCCAATATTCTAAAACTTCTTTCTATAAACATCGCCAAAAGACATCTTAATCATAATAATTTATTGAAGAAAATAGTTGTTGCCAGTATAATGGGAAGATACAATACGACTAGTAAAAAGTAAAATTACTTTGAAAACCATATTGGTAGTCTTCTTCATTTGATTGTACGTCGTTGCCCGAGCTTGAAAATTGCAATGGACTGTACCAGGCTTTCAAGATTGTAATCGCCACAACGCTACAAAACAAGATCTAGTAACCGCTAAAGGAACATGTTTAGAGAAATCGGGCCATGCCTAAAAAAAAAGCCGAAAGAAGAACTCGAGGTCGCCATACCAAGACCTAGCCAGCTGCCTCACTTGACTCACACACCAACTACCAAGATTCGAAGAGAACCAACAGATATGGCAACATCTACCCTCACATACCCTTTGTTGATGATGTATCAGATGTCGTGGAGGTAGTGAGAGGCCGGAGAGACCTAATCCGACACGTCATTGCATCCACCAACTTACCAATGCCGCCAGGGAACCAAAACAATACAAGCGGTGTCCCCACTCCTCTGACCGTCGACGGGGCTGCTGGACTGGAGAGAAGAGGGGTCCAAGGCGGCGACGTGCATGAGACCCTGGGTGGCGGATAGAGTTGAGAAAGAGACCCCGCCAATATTATGCTTGGGCTAATGCTAGATGCTAGTTGAGTGAAACATGGGGAAAATCAGCCACCTCTCTGACCTTCGGATTCACCACCTCCCTAGCCGTCAAACCCACTTCAAGACGCAAATTAATTTAGGACCTTTGGTTATCGCAACATCAAACTTCCACGTGCAACACTTTTCTAGTGCATGCAGCTTCTTTAGTACTATTTACCATCGCCCTATCGTAAAATAGGATAAAAGTGTTGTAGCATTTTGAAGCGGTAATGCGGAAGAAAAAAAGTAGATGTATGCAACGAAACCCCATTTATTGCGGCACAAATGTTGAATATATGTTGCAATATTCGCAACCTGAAAAAACACAATATATGTAACCTACGTGAACAACACAGGCAACAACACATTTGCAATGTGAGAAAAATCACCTTGAAGCATACACCCTAGAATCATTACAGGACGATATTGTGCACGCAACAAACTATATATGTGTTATAGCACATCAAAAGTAGTAACCTCCAACTTTCAGGAATGGAGATACCACACCTCTTGCAGACACAGGATCATCGGCGATGCACCCGGCTCACCATGGGTGCTTGGATGAAGGCCTCGAGGAAGGAGACCCGCATGAGGCGATGTTGCTTAGGAGGAGGGGGAAACTCGGAAGTGGGAGGGACGCTTGAGAACACATGCATACATGCGGCTGGAAGAGGGATACGGAGAGGAGAGGAGAGAGAGAGAGATGGGATGCTGATATGAGGCCCTTTTCATATGTGAGAAGGCGAGTCTTCAACCGGTTAGTTGGATTGGATCATTTTCCTTTCATTTACTCATAATTTGGCCAATGATAATAAGAAAAATAAACAATTAGCAATGATCCCTCAAACAAACTGAAGAAGTGATATGTCATGACTAAATCAACTGGTGAGATAAATTTTAGCTGGTAAAAGTCGTAGAGTTCTTGTAGCAACCAATGATTAGCACATCATTCCCTAAAAAAGAAATGACCAGTATGGCAGTATCTGCACACAATTAGAGAATTCTTCTTGGTCGACAACTTAGGTAGTGAGATTGTCAGATTTTCCCAGCCAAAAAGATCGAAAACACTTATCGTCATCGGGCGGCTGATCGAAGCATTCTGTTTAGTGGGAAAACTTTGTTTTTGCCACATTTGTTTTTGCCCACTTTGCTTATGCCATTCTAGAAATTGACATTTCACTTTTTCCACTCTTAGCTTTTGACAATATATCACTTTTGCCATTTAGTGGCAAAAGCAAAATTTTCAAAGTGGCAATTGTGATACATTGTCAAAAGCTAAGAGTGGCAAAAGTGAAATGAAAAGTTATCCATTTTGCCACGGAATGGCATTTTTGATGTATTGTCAAAAGCAAAGAGTGGCAAAAGTGAGATGTCAAATTTTAGAGTGGCATAAGCAAAATTGGCAAAAGCTAGAGTGGCAAAAACAAAGTTTTCGCTTCTGTTTATCGTCTGTGCAGTTGTTTCATTGCGCCTTGATTTGTGCTCCACCCTTGCGTCTGATCCCCACAAAACCACTGCACATCTCTTAAATTGAAGGAAATATGCCCTAGAGGCAATAATAAAGTTGTTATTTATATTTCCTTATATCATGATAAATGTTTACTATTCATGCTAGAATTGTATTAACCGGAAACTTAGTACATGTGTGAATACATAGACAAACATAATGTCACTAGTATGCCTCTACTTGACTAGCTCGTTGATCAAAGATGATTAAGTTTCCTAGCCATGGACAAAAAGTTGTCATTTGATAAACGAGATCACATCATTAGAGAATGATGTGATTGACTTGACCGATCCGTTAGCTTAGCACGACGATTGTTTAGTTTACTGCTATTGCTTTCTCCATAACTTATACATGTTCCTATAACTATGAGATTATGCAACTCCCGAATACCGGAGGAACACTTAGTGTGCTATCAAACGTCATAACGTAACTAGGTGACTATCACTAGTAGAAAAAGGGTCAAACGTGAAGCACATTAGTGCCGGTTTGTAAAAAAATCGGCACTAATGTGATCAATAGTGCCAGTTCGAATGGCTATGCATTAGTGCCGGTTCGTAATGAACCTTTAGTACCGGTTCGTGCCACGAACCGGTACTAAAGGGGTGGTGGCAGGCTGGCGTCAGGCCAGGGCCCCACGAGCACCTTTAGTGACGGTTTGTGACACAAACCGGTACTAAAGGTCTAACCTATAGTACCGGTTTGTGTCACCAACCGGCACTACAGAGTCTTAACCTATAGTCCCGGTTGAAGACACAAACCGGCACTATAGGGCAATTTTCAAACTCT
>NC_041382.1:111253410-111290304 GCF_002162155.2 Triticum dicoccoides
CCATTTCAGTTTTGAAAAAATCAAAAGAAAATGATAAAAACTTCAAAAAATAAAATCCTTCGAGAGGTAGTGATATTACTACATCTACACGTTAGGAAAATTTGAAAACTTAAATTTGGACATGTTTTACAAAAAGTGTAGGGAAAATGTAAAACGACTATAACTTTTGCATACGATGTCGGAAAAAAACGTATAATATATCAAAAAATTCAGCATGAAAATCCGCATCTGATGGAGACCGCCTATGGCCTGTTTGCAATTTTTTAGAATCCTCAAATTCCAAAAGGAAAAAAAGATATGGTCAAATTTAAGTTTTTTTAAATTTTTTTGTTAAATCTGGTCAAACTACTAATTCAAGAAGTATTAATGTTACTACATAATTATTCAAGAATATTAGTGTTACTAAATAATTATTTCAAATTTTTGAATTTTGGTCAAATCTGGTCAAACTGTGGTCAAACTGTGGTCAAACTATGGTCAAACTTATTCAAGAAATATTAGTGTTACTAAATAATTACTGTCTTTTAGAATAATAGTTTCAAACTCAAACACTGAAATGTGTGACTTTATGCTCAAGCTAAACTCTTGAGGGTTAATAGGATTGACATCTTACTATTGTTAGGAAAACAACAAGTGCAGACTTGGAAACGAAGGAGAATAGAACCCGAAAGTTAAGCGTGCTTGGGCTGGAGTAGTGAGAGGGATGGGTGACCGGTCGGGAAGATAGATGATTTGGAATGAGTGATCCATACTTGAGCAGTTAAGAGAGGTGATTAGAGACTAAATCATCAAATAATTCAGAAAAATTAAAAATTGAAAAAAAATCAAATTTTTTTTCCAAAAATTTCAAAAAAAACAAAAAAAAACATTTAGTACCGGTTGGTAACACCAACCGGTACTAAAGGTCCCCCATACCAGGGCGCGAGCTCACGCCACGTGGTGGCACTTTAGCGCCGGTTCGTGCCGAACCGGTACTAAAGGGGGGGCCTTTAGTGCCCACCAATTAGTGCCGGTTATGGAACCGGCACTAAAGGCCCTTACGAACCGGTTTTAAAGCTTCATTTTCTACTAGTGTATAAAGATGCTCTACAGGTCTCTCTGATGGTGTTTGTTGAGTTGGCATAGATCAAGATTAGGATTTGTCACTCCGTGTATCGGGGAGGTATCTCTGGGCCCTCTCGGTAATGCACATCACTATAAGCCTTGCAAGCAATGTAACAAATGAATTAGTTACGGGAAGTAGCATTACGTAACGAGTAAAGAGACTTGCCAGTAACGAGATTGAACTAGGTATGATGATACCGTCGATCGAATCTCAGGCAAGTAACATACCGATGACAAAGGGAACAACGTATGTTGTTATGCGGTTTGACCGATAAAGATCTTCGTAGAATATGTAGGAACTAATATGAGCATCCAGGTTCCACTATTGGTTATTGAGTGGAGATGAGTCTCGGTCATGTCTACATAGTTCTCGAACCCGTAGGGTTCACACGCTTAACGTTCAGTGACAATCGATGTTATGAGTTTATGTGTTTTGATGTACCGAAGGTTGTTCAGAGTCCCGAATATGATTACGGACATGACGAGGAGTCTCTAAATGGTCGAGACATAAAGATCGATATATCGGATGACTATGTTTGGACATCGGAATGGTTCCGGGTGAGTTCGGGCATATACCGGAGTACCGGGAGGTTGCCGGAACCCCCCGGGAAGTATATGGGCCTTATTGGGCCATAGTGGGAGAGAGGAGAAGGGATCCTAGGAGGGGGCGCCCCCCAAGCCCAATCCGAATTGGGTGGGCGCCGGCCCCCCTTTCCTTCCCCCTCTCTTCCCCTTCCTTCCTCTCCTAATCCAACTAGGGAAGGGGGGGGGGGGGAATCCTACTCCCGGTGGGAGTAGGACTCCCTTGGGCGCGCCATAGAGGGCCGGCTGCTACCTCTTGAGCACTGCGTTGGTTTTCCCTTAAAGAGGAAAGGGTGATGCAGCAAAGTAGGGTAAGTATTTCCCTCAGTTTTTGAGAACCAAGGTATCAATCCAGTAGGAGGCCACACGCAAGTCCCTCGTACCTACACAAACAAATAAGAACCTCGCAACCAACACGATAAAGGGGTTGTCAATCCCTTCACGGTCACTTACGAGAGTGAGATCTGATAGATATGGTAAGATAATATTTTTGGTATTTTTATAATAAAGATAAAAAGTAAAGATTGCAAAATAAACGGTGCAAGGAATAACTTGATAACGGGAGATTAATATGATGGAGAATAGACTCGGGGGCCATAGGTTTCACTAGTGGCTTCTCTCAAGATAGCATAAGTATTACGGTGGGTGAACAAATTTAAGTCGAGCAATTGATAGAAAAGCGAATAATTATGAGAATATCTAGGCATGATCATGTATATAGGCATCACGTTCGTGACAAGTAGACCGACTCCTGCCTGCATCTACTACTATTACTCCACACATCGACCGCTATCCAACATGCATCTAGAGTATTAAGTTCATAAGAACAGAGTAACGCATTAGGTGAGATGACATGATGTAGAGGGATAAACTCAAGCAATATGATATAAACCCCATATTTTTAGCCTCGATGGCAACAATACAATACGTGTCGTTTCCCTTTCTGTCACTGGGATCGAGCACCGCAAGATTGAACCCAAAGCTAAGCACTTCTCCCATTGCAAGATAAATCTAGTAGGCCAAACCAAACTGATAATTCGAGGAGACTTGCAAAGATAACCAATCATGCATAAA
Organism: Triticum dicoccoides; assembly: GCF_002162155.2. Classification (NCBI taxonomy): domain Eukaryota; kingdom Viridiplantae; phylum Streptophyta; class Magnoliopsida; order Poales; family Poaceae; genus Triticum; species Triticum dicoccoides. The sequence continues at coordinate 111,256,171 of NC_041382.1, forward strand.
AGAATTCAGAGAAGATTCAAATATTGTTCATAGATAGACTTGATCATAAACCCACAATTCATCGGATATCGACAAACACACCGCAAAAAGAGTTACATCGAATAGATCTCCAAGAAGATCGAGGAGAACATTGTATTAAGATCCAAAGAGAGAGAAGAAGCCATCTAGCTAATAACTATGGACCCGAAGGTCTGAAGTAAACTACTCACACATCATCGGAGAGGCCATGGAGTTGATGTAGAGACCCTCCGGGATCGATGCCCCCTCCGACGAAGCTCCGAAAAAGGCCCCAAGATGGGATCTCTTGGGTACAGAAGGTTGCGGTGGTGGAAATAGGATTTCGTGGTGCTCCTGGATGTTTTCGGGGTATATGAATATATATAGGAGGAAGAAGTAGGTCGGTTGAGCCACGAGGGGCCCACGAGGGGGGAGTGCGCGCCCAGGGGGGTAGGCACGCCCCTGCCTCGTGGGCGCCTCATTGGTTGCTTGGCATCCACTCCAAGTCCTCTGGATCATGTTTGTTCCAAAAATAACTCTCCCGAAGGTTTTATTCCGTTGGGATTCCGTTTTTATTCCTTTTCTACGAAACACTGAAATAGGCAAAAAAATAGCAATTTGCACTGGGCCTTGGGTTAATGGGTTAGTCCCAAAAATAATATAAAAGTGTAAAATAAAGCCAATTAACATCCAAAACAGCTAATATAATAGCATGGAACAATCAAAAATTATAGATATGTTGGAGACGTATCACCGGCCCCTCCCCCCTCCTCCACTCCTTTATATACGGAGGAAGGGGGACACCCCATAGACACACAAGTTGACATTGTTTAGCCGTGTGCGGTGCCCCCCTCCACCATAATCCACCTCGATTATATCGTTGTAGTGCTTAGGCGAAGCCCTACGCGGGTAGCTTCATCATCACCGTCATCACGCCGTCATGCTGACGAAACTCTCCCTCGACACTCAGGTGGATCTAGAGTTCGAGGGACGTCACCGAGCTGAATGTGTGTAGATCGTGGAGGTGTCGTACCTTCGGTGCTAGGATCGGTCGGATCGTGAAGACATACGACTTCATCAACCGCGTTGTCATAACGCTTCCGCTTACGGTCTACGAGGGTACGTGGACAACATCCCCTCTCGTTGCTATGCATCACCTTGATGGATCTTGCGTGTGCATAGGCAATTTTTTTGAAATTGCTGCGTTCCTAAACAGTGGCATCCGAGTTAGGTCTATGCGTAGATGTTATATGCATGAGTAGAACACAAAAGAGTTGTGGGCATGGGTATATACATATTGCTTGCCGTCACTAGTTGATTCGTGATTCAGTGATATTGTTGGATGAAGCGGCTCAGACCGATATTATGCGTACGCTTACGCAAGACTGGTTCTACTGACGTGCTTTGCACACAGGTGGCTGGTGGGTGTCAGTTTCTCCAACTTTAGTTGAATCGGATTCAATGAACATGGTTCTTTCTTAGATCAAAAAGCAATCACTATACCGCGTTGTGGTTTTCGATGCGTAGGTAAGAACGGTTCTTGCTCAGCCCATAGCAGCCATGTAAAACTTGCAACAATAAAGTAGAGGACGTCTAACTTGTTTTTGCAGGGCATGTTGTGATGTGATATGGTCAATACATGATGCTAAATTTTATTGTATGAGATGATCATGTTTTGTAACAGAGTTATCGGCAACTGGCAGGAGCCATATGGTTGTCGCTTTATTGTATGAAATGCAATCGCCATGTAATTGCTTTACTTTATCACTAAGCAGTAGCGATAGTCGTAGAAGCAATAGTTGGCGAGACGACAATGATGCTTCGATGGAGATCAGGTGTCAAGCCGGCGACGATGGTGATCATGACGGTGCTTTGGAGAGGGAGATCAAAGGCACAAGATGATGATGGCCATATAATATCACTTTATATTGATTGCATGTGATGTTTGTCCTTTATGCATCTTATTTTGCTTAGTTTGTCGGTAGCATTATAATATGATCTCTCACTAAATTTCAAGGTATAAGTGTTCTCCCTGAGTATGCACCGTTGCTACAGTTCGTCATGCCGAGACACCACGTGATGATCAGATGTGATAAGGTCTACGTTCACATACAACGGGTGCAAGCCAGTTTTGCACACGCAGAATACTCAGGTTAAACTTGACGAGCCTAGCATATGCAGATATGGCCTCGGAACACTGAGACCGAAAGGTCGAGCGTGAATCATATAGTAGATATGATCAACATAGTGATGTCCAGCATTGAAAACTACTCCATCTCACGCGATGATCAGACATGGTTTAGTTGATATGGATCACGTGATCACTTAGATGATTAGAGGGATGTCTATCTAAGTGTGACTTCTTAAGTAATTTGATTAATTGAACCTTAATTTATCATGAACTTAGTACCTGATAGTATTTTGCATGTCTATGTTGTAGTAGATAGATGGCACATGCTGTTGTTCCGTTGAATTTTAATGCGTTCCTAGAGAAAGCTAAGTTGAAAGATGATGGTAGCAATTACACGGACTGGGTCCGTAATTTGAGGATTATCCTCATTGCTGCACAGAAGAATTACATCCTGGAAGCATCGCTAGGTGACAAACCTGCTGCAGGAGCAACACCAGATGTTATGAACGTCTGGCAGAGCAAAGCTGATGACTACTCGATAGTTCAGTGTGCCATGCTTTATGGCTTAGAACCGGGACTTCAATGACGTTTTGAATGTCATGGAGCATATGAGATGTTCCACGAGTTGAAGTTAATATTTCAAGCAAATGCCTGGATTGAGATATATGAAGTCTCCAATAAGTTCTACAGCTGCAAAATGGAGGAGAATAGTTCTGTCAGTGAATACATACTCAGAATGTCTGGGTGCCACAACCACTTGACTCAGCTGGGAGTTAATCTTCCTGATGATAGTGTCATTGATAGAGTTCTTCAATCACTGCCACCAAGCTACAAGAGCTTCATGATGAATTATAATATGCAAGGGATGGATAAGACGATTCTCAAGCTCTTCGCAATGCTAAAGGTTGCGGAGGTAGAAATCAAGAAGGAGCATCAAGTGTTGATGGTCAACAAGACCACCAGTTTCAAGAAAAGGGGTAAAGGGAAGAAGGGGAACTTCAAGAAGAACAACAAGCAAGTTGCTGCTCAAGTGAAGACGCCCAAGTCTGGACCTAAGCCTGAGACTGAGTGCTTCTACTGCAAAGGGACTGGTCATTGGAAGCGGAACTGCCCCAAGTATTTGGCGGAGAAGAAGGATGGCAAAGTGAAAGGTATATTTGATATACATGTTATTGATGTGTACCATACTAATGCTCGTAGTAGCGCCTGATTATTTGATACTGGTTCTGTTGCTCATATTTGCAACTCGAAACAGGGGCTACGGATTAAGCGAAGATTGGATAAGGACGAGGTGACGATGCGTGTGGGAAATGGTTCCAAAGTCGATGTGATCGCCGTCGGCATGCTACCTCTACATCTACCTTCGGGATTAGTTTTACACCTAAATAATTGTTATTTGGTGCCAGCGTTGAGCATGAACATTATATCTGGATCTTGTTTGATGCGAGACGGTTATTCATTTAAATTGGAGAATAATGGTTGTTCTATTTATATGAATAATATCTTTTATGGTCATGCACCCTTGATGAGTGGTCTGTTTTTACTAAATCTTGATAGTAGTGATACACATATTCATAGTATTGAAGCCAAAAGATATAAGTTTAATAATGATAGTGCAACTTATTTGTGGCACTGCCGTTTAGGTCATATTGGTGTAATGCGCATGAAGAAACTCCATGCTGATGGGCTTTTGGAATCACTTGATGCTTGCGAACCATGCCTCATGGGCAAGATGACTAAGACTCCATTCTCCAGAACTATGGAGCGAGCAACAGACTTGCTGGAAATAATACATACTAATGTATGTGGTCCGATGAGTGTTGATGCTCGCGGCGGGTATCGTTATTTTCTCACCTTCATAGATGATTTGAGCAGATATGGGTATATCTTCTTGATGAAACATAAGTCTGAAACATTTGAAAAGTTCAAAGAATTTTAGAGTGAAGTGGAAAATCATCGTAACAAGAAAATTAAGTTTCTACGATCTGATCATGGAGGTGAATATTTGAGTTATGAGTTTGGTCTTCATTTGAAAAAATGTGGAATAGTTTCGCAACTTGCGCCACCTGGAACACCAAAGCGTAATGGTGTGTCCGAACAACGTAACCGCACTTTATTAGATATGGTGCGATCTATGATGTCTCTCACTGATTTACTGCTATCGTTTTGGGGTTATGCTTTAGAGACGGCTGCATTCATGTTACATAGGGCACCATCAAAATCCGTTGATACGGCACCTTATGAACTGTGGTTTGGCAAGAAACCCAAGTTGTCGTTTCCTAAAGTTTGGAGCTGCGATACTTATGTGAAAAAGCTTCAACCTGATAAGCTCAAACCCAAATCGAAGAAATGTGTCTTCATAGGTTACCCAAAGGAGACTGTTGGGTACACCTTCTATCATAGATCCGAAGGCAAGATATTCATTGCTAAGAATGGATCCTTTCTAGAGAAGGAGTTTCTCTCAAAAGAGGTGAGTGGGAGGAAAGTAGAACTTGACGAGGTGCTACCTCTTGAGCACTGCGTTGGTTTTCCCTTGAAGAGGAAAGGGTGATGCAGCAAAGTAGCGTAAGTATTTCCCTCAGTTTTTGAGAACCAAGGTATCAATCCAGTAGGAGGCCACGCACGAGTCCCTCGCACCTACACAAACAAATAAAATCCTGGCAACCAACGCAATAAAGGGGTTGTCAATCCCTTCACGGTCACTTACGAAAGTGAGATCTGATAGATATGATAAGATAATATTTTTGGTATTTTTATGATAAAGATGCAAAGTAAATAAAGCAAAATAAAAGTAGTGCAAGAAATAGCTTGTTGATGGAAGATTAATATGATGGAAAATAGACCCGGGGGCCATTGGTTTCACTAGTGGCTTCTCTCTAGAGCATAAGTATTACGGTGGGTAAACAAATTACTGTTGAGCAATTGACAGAATTGAGCATAGTTATGAGAATATCTAGGTATGATCATGTATATAGGCATCACGTCTGAAACAAGTAGACCGACTCCTGCCTGCATCTACTACTATTACTCCACACTCGATCGCTATCCAGCATGCATCTAGAGTATTAAGTTCAAAAGAACAGAGTAACGCTTTAAGCATGATGACATGATGTAGAGTGATAAACTCATGCAATATGATATAAAACCCATCTTGTTATCCTCGATGGCAACAATACAATGCGTGCCTTGCTGCCCCTACCATCACTGGGAAAGGACACCGCAAGATTGAAACCAAAGCTAAGCACTTCCCCCATTGCAAGAAAGATCAATCTAGTAGGCCAATCCAAACCGATAATTCGAAGAGACTTGCAAAGATAACCAATCATACATAAAAGAATTCAGAGAAGGTTCAAATATTGTTCATAGATAAACTTGATCATAAACCCACAATTCATCGGTCTCAACAAACACACTGCAAAAGAAGATTACATCGAATAGATCTCCACAAGAGAGGGGGAGAACATTGTATTGAGATCCAAAAAGAGAGAAGAAGCCATCTAGCTTATAACTATGGACCCGAAGGTCTGAGGTAAACTACTCGCACATCATCGGAGAGGCTATGGTGTTGATGTACAAGCCCTCCATGATCGATGCCCCCTCCGGTGGAGCTCCGGAAAAGGCCCCAAGATGGGATCTCACGGGTACAGAAGGTTGCGGCGGTGGAATTAGGGTTTTGGCTCCGTATCTAGTAGTTTGGGTGTACGTAGGTATATATAGGAGGAAGAAGTATGTCGGTGGAGCAACGTGGGCCCCACGAGGGTGGAGGGCGCGCCTGGGGGGGAGGTGCGCCCCCTACCTCTGTAACGCCCGGGTAATTAGGCTACAGTAAAACTCTCCTAATGATGCCATGTCATCTGTGATTACTATTGCTAAACTTTCGTTAGTTCAAACCGGTTCAAAATTCAATTCAGAAAAATGACAAACAACAAAAGTTTTTAAAAAGTTGAAACAGAAATATTCGGCAAGTGCCAAATATTGCACTGGTAATTATGGTGAAGTAAACACATTTTTAGAAAATGCCTAAATACTTCAAAATGAAATAAAACAGAAAAGAAAATAAATAAAAGAAAGAAATAAAAAAACAAAAACAAAAAAGGGAAGCCCCCCTGGACCAGGCGGCCCAGCTCACAGGCCGGCCGGCCCAGCTGGCCACACCCGGCCCGGCTCACCTACCTCGTCCCATTCATGTTCCCCCGATGAGGGTTGGAACAGGGGCGCGTCGCCACCGGACCCCCCTCACCGGCGTCGAGGAGACGATAAGGCCGCCACACCCCCGCCTCCTCGATCCCGCCTCCCACTCGCCCCCACGCTCGCCCTCTCGGTCCCTGTGCCTCCCTCTCCCCTTAGATCCACCTCGCTCCTCCCCTTGTTCCCCACTGCAACCGAGCACCGCCATGGCCTCGCCGCCATAGAACTCACAGCCACCGCGACCTCGGCACCTCTCTGACGTGTCCGCTCGCTCCCTCTCCCTCGACTACGCCTCCCCGACGAGCCACAGGACGCCGGACGCCCACGAACGCTGCCCCGGCCTCGTCTTCTTCCTCGGATCCCCAACGCGTCTCCGACAAGCGCCGTCGACTCTGCAGCTCCTAAATCCCCCAAGGGTCTTTCGTGTGTGCCGCTCGGTGAGCTCTCCCGCCTCCTGCTCCTCCTCGTTAAACCCCTCGCGCACCGTAGCTACGTCGTCGCCATTGCCGTGAGCTCACCGCCGCAGGTCGCTTCGCCGCCGTGGCCATGGCCTCTGTCGTGCTCGCCTGAGCGCGACATCAAACTCCTGGTGCTCGTAGGAGCGCAATGAGCCTGCGCCCGAGCCTCCCCGTGCCTCCTAGCGTAGTTCACATCGACGTCCCGAGTGCGCTGCCGCCCGCGCTCGTCGCCGACGTGCCTCCGGTGACCAAATGGTCATGAGCCAGCGCCCGTTGCATTCGCCACCTGACGCATGTCTCGCCTGGCCTCTCCATTCGCTCGCGCCCGAAAACTCGTCGACGGTGCCCTGTAGAGGTTTTCCGACCACCTCCCGAGCCGCACCGCCGCGTTTTGCCTCGCCGGCGTCGCTCCGGCGCTGACCGCCGACGTGGCTAGGCGAGCCCCACCTCTGTGTCGCTGGCCAGTGGGCCCTGGTGCCCTAGTTGACTGGGTTGACCTAGTCAACTGCTGACTGGGCAGCCCAGTGGCACTGACATGCGGGCCCCATGCAATAAAATGAATAAGAAGAAATAGATAAACTGCTAATTAATTAAATTAATTAATTAAAACCTAATCTCTCACTGACTACTGGGCGCCCACCTGCTAATTAACCCAATTAATTAGTCTAACCCCCCTGTTAGTGTCCTGTCAATGACATGTGGGTCCCCCTAGACCCACCTGTCTGGTTTGACTGGTCAACCGACCAGTTGACCTGCTGACATCACTCTGATGTCATGCCTGCATCATCATTCACTGTTTTGGATAATGTTAGAATTAAATAACTAATTAAAATCAGAAAATGATTTAAATCTTTAGAAAATCATATCTTTTAATCCGTAACTCGGATGAAAATACTTTCTACATGAAAGTTGCTCAGAACGACGAGACGAATCCGGATACGCAACCCGTTCGTCCGCCACGCATCCCTAGCATACCGAACACACAAATTTTCCCCTCCGGTTCATCTGTCCGAAAACGCGAAACATCGGGAATACTTTCCCGGATGTTTCCCCCCTTCACCGGTACCACCTTGTACCGCGTTAGGGCACACCTAGCATCGCGCTTTGTCATGTCATGCATCGTCATGCATTTGTTTGCATTATATTTATTGTTTCCCCCCTCTTCTCTCGCTAGACACCGAGACCGACGCCGCTGCTACCCAGTACGACTACGGTGTTGACGACCACTCTCTCTTGCCAGAGCAACCAGGCAAGCCCCCCCTTGATCACAAGATATCGCCTACTCTCCTCTATACTTCTTGCATTAGAGTAGTGTAGCATGTTACCGCTTTCCGTTAATCCTATCCTGATGCATAGCCTGTCATTGTTGCTACAACTGTTGATACCTTACCTGCAATCCTAAATGCTTAGTATAGGATGCTAGTTTAATCATCAGTGGCCATACATTCTTGTCCGTCTGCCATGCTATACTATCGGGCCGTGATCACTCGGGAGTTGATCACGGGTATATACCTATACAAGATATATGATACTTGTGGTGACTAAAGACGGGTCGGCTTGTAGGAGTACCCGCGAGTGATTCACGGATTGGGTCCGAAAGGATGTTTGTCCCGACGGCCCTCTGAGTGGATCTTTGTGGCGAAGTGATGGGGTAGGTTGAGACCACCTAGGAGAGATGTGGGCCTGGCCCTGGTCGGCGTTCACGGTTATTTCAAGATAACATGTTTAATGAGATCTTGGTATTTGATCTGAGTCTGGCTACTGGCCTATATGCACTAACCATCTACGCGGGGACAGTTATGGGCACTCGACGTTGTGGTATCAGCCGAAGCCTTCGTGACATCAGCGACTGAGCGGCGCGCCCCGGATTGGACTGGAACGCCTGCTAGGCTAGGTCTGCTTCCGGCCACGTTCGCAACGTGCAGGTGTGCAATGGGCGATGGGCCCAGACCCCTGCGCCATAGGATTTAGACCGGCGTGCTGACCTCTCTATTGTGCCTAGGTAGGGCTGCGACGTGTTGATCTTCCGAGGCCGGGCATGACACAGGAAAGTGTGTCCGGCCAAATGGGATCGAGCGTGTTGGGTTATGTGGTGCACCCCTGCAGGGAAGTTAATCTATTCGAATAGCCGTGATCTTCGGTAACAGGACGACTTGGAGTTGTACCTTGACCTTATGACAACTAGAACCGGATACTTAATAAAACACACCCTTCCAAGTGCCAGATACAACCGGTGATCACTCTCTCACAGGGCGACGAGGGGAGGATCATCGGTTAGGATTATGCTATGCGATGATACTTGGTGAACTTACCATCTACTCTCTTCTCCTGCTGCAAGATGGAGGTTACCAGAAGCGTAGTCTTCGAAAGGACTAGCTATCCCCCTCTTATTCCGGCATTCTGCAGTTCAGTCCACATATGATACCCTGAATCCATTTGATACCAATGCATACATATGTAGTGTAGCTCCTTGCTTGCGAGTACTTTGGATGAGTACTCACGGTTGCTTTGCTCCCCTTTCCCCCCTTTCTATACTAGATTGCTGCGACCAGACGTTGGAGCCCAGGAGCCAGATGCCACCATCGACGACGACCACTACTACTCGAGAGGTGCCTACTACTACGTGCAGCCCGCTGACGACGACCAGGAGTAGTTTAGGAGGATCCCAGGCACGAGGCTTGCGCCTCTTTCGATCTGTATCCCAGTTTGTGCTAGCCTTCTTAAGGCAAACTTGTTTAACTTATGTCTGTACTCACATATTGTTGCTTCCGCTGACTCGTCTATGATCGAGCTCTTGTATTCGAGCCCTCGAGGCCCCTGGCTTGTAATATGATGCTTGTATGACTTATTTTATTTGTAGAGTTGTGTTGTGATATCTTCCTGTGAGTCCCTGATCTTGATCGTACACATTTGCGTGTATGATTAGTGTACGATTGAATTGGGGGCGTCACAAGTTGGTATCAGAGCCGACTGCCTGTAGGAATCCCCCTTCCACACTCCTTGGCCGAAGTTGAGTCTAGACATTACAAAAACTTTTACTAACATGGCTGTGTGCCTTAGGGGCCCACGTCGCCATCTGGGTGGTATTAGGATCTTTTACTCCTCGATCCTTACTCTGGGACTCTGAACTCCCTTCTACTCGGGTTAAACGATTTTACTAACTTTAACATTAGGATCCCGTGACCACGTTCACCCCAAAGTTGGATAAGCCCTAGCTATTCATTAGAGTAGTATATTGAACATTATCCACACTGTCAGTTGACTCCTTTGAAACATCTTTGTTTTCAAATGGAACCCACGAGATAGGTCGTGCGCCACACGATGACCATTGGTGCCTCAGGATCACCTGCTGTGTTGGTTGAGATGATGACCTATCTGGGTTATTGCTGGCACCCTGAGTACACCGTCTATGAGGAGTATCAGGACTTCAACCAGGAGCAGTACTGTGCCATCGTCCACCTCTACTCTCGGGAGTATGACTCCACTATCGTGCTGCACACTGTTCATGGTGTTGGAGTGACTATCGATATGGCGGTCCACGATGCTGCTTATGCTGCTCTGACACGTCTTCGTGGAGGGTATCAGGAGTTGGGCACCTCCCTCTTCAGGCACATTGCTATCGCATCCGATGTTGGTGCGGAGGGATACTACACTGCTGCCCACTCCACTGTCACCCGAGAGCCCTTCTACCATCAGAACCTGGTTCTGCATGCTGATGGGCTGGATAGAGCTAGCCGAGCTCTTCGCCACGAGTTGTACACCACTCGTCAGCACCTTTATCGTGCTCTGACGATGTTGCACCTCTTTGTCGGATCCAGAGAGCTACCGCGTTCTGCGATCTACCCTGCCAGGACCGTGATGCCCCAGGGCGTCGGCTGACAAGATGTGGGAGGCTACTCTCCTACACTTGGTCCTCTCCTACCACCCACACATCGGGTTCCGCACCAGAGTATCCGCGGACCGTAGGCTACTCGCGTGGAGGTCTTCCCTTCGCGTCACTACCAGCTGTCGGGCTACACCTACCTCCGCAGTACCGCGTGGGACTGATGTAGACTTGCTTGCTAGTGTTAGATGCATTCACCGCGAGCCTGCGTGTCGCCTATGATGTCTTAGTCTATGTACTGAACTCTGTGTACCGAATTCTATGCATGATCTCTTTTGTAAGATATGCCAACTACTATGTAGTATCTATCGTGCTGCTTTCGTTGTGCATGTTTCATCATGAATGATTCTTGTCTTTGCAAATTTCTCAATGCTGAACTACCCCTGTTATATATTAGCAGGATGGTTTGACCAGGTGGTCGTGGTCGTGGTGGCAACGCCCCACCACCGCCTGAGTACATGGCTGGGATGAGGCAACAATTTGAGCTGAATCGTCAGTTCATGGAGAATATTATGGCTCAGTTTCCTCGCCCCAATATGAACCAGCAGCCAACCCAAGTGACTCTGCAGGATTTCATGCACCTCAACCCAACTGTGTACCGCAGCTCAACTCAGCCTCTAGATGCTGATGACTGGCTCCGTGACATCACCTATGAGATGGAGTCTGCTGATGTAGCCCCTGCCAGCTACGTCACCTTTGCATCTTTCTTCCTGAAAGGACCCGCAACTCAATGGTGGGACAGCCACAGGTGTACTCTGCCAGCTGGAACAATCATCACCTGGCCAGACTTCCAAGCTGCCTTCCGTGCTCGCTTCATTCCTCAGGGAGTCATGGACCAGAAGAAGCGTGAGTTCCGCAACCTCACCCAAGGCAACATAACTGTGGAAGCTTATCAGCGGGAGTTTCTAGATCTGTCCCACTATGCTGAGGAGGACATTGCAACTGATGCACGCAGACATGAGAAGTTCCGTGATGGCTTTCAAGCTGACATCAAGCTCGCACTTCTAGTGCATGACTTTGCTGATTTCGCCACCCTGGTGAACAAGGCCATCAATGTCGAAACTAGTCTGCAGGAATACCATGGCTCTCACAGGCGCAACTGTGACACGGGCTCATCTTCGGGCCCGTCCTCGCAGAAGCGTAAGATATGGATTCCCAACAGCATGTACCAGCCAAGTGCACCTGCCCCAAGGCAGCCCTATGCTGCACCTCGTCTGCCTGCTCCACCAACTAGGCAGCCAAGACTTCCAGCTCCACCACCACAAACTCCTGTTCCCACTCCCAATAATGGTCTGTGCTTCAGGTGTGGTCAACCAGGACACCGTGCTAGGGGATGCAACCAGAACCAGAATCAACTGGCCCTCCCAGCAACTGGCCGTGGAAGCAACCAACCCTGCAACACCAATGCCAAGTCTTATGGTCGTGTTCATGCTAACCATGTTGATCTCAATGAAGTTCTAGACCAGCCTGCTACCGTGATGGGTACACTCCTTTTAAATTCAGTACCAGCATCTGTTTTATTTGATACAGGAGCATCGCATTCATTCATATCAGCTGAGTTTGCATTCATGCATGGCATTAAATACGAAGAGATGAACACAGTGATTGTGGTACACACTCCTGCGGGCTAGTGTCAAACCTCTATGGTTAGTCACAACGTTCCCGTTGAAATTGAAGGACTGGAATTCCTTGCCTCTCCCATCGTACTAAAGTCCTGTAGCATCGACCTCATTCTGGGAATGGATTGATTGAAAGCGCATACTATTTCTATAGTTTGCGCCACTAAGGTCGTCCATCTGCTACACCCTTCTGATGAAATAATTGCTTACCAAGCTCATCTAGTTCAGAACGCCGAGGCACGTCTTTATGCCTTGAATGCGTTGAACGCTGCACCACTCGAGGGATTGAAAACATTCCCATCGTTCGTGAATTCCAAGACGTCTTCCCAGAAGAACTTCCATGGATTCCCCCTGCTAGAGCTGTTGAATTCATCATCGACTTGAAACCCGACACCACCCCTATAGCTAAACGACCCTACAAGATGCCGCCGAATGAACTCATTGAGCTTAAGGAGGAAATCGACAAATCTCTTGTCAAGGGTTTCATTCGCCCAAGTTTCTCTCCTTGGGGAGCACCTTCTCTCTTTGTTAAGAAGAAGGATGGGACAAACCGATTAGTCCAAGACTACCGTCCTATAAACCAAGCTACCATTCAGAATAAATATCCTCTTCCTCGGATCAATGATCTTTATGATCAACTGGCTGGCTCATCAGTGTTCTCCAAACTCGACTTGAGGTTGGGTTACCACCAGATCCGTGTTCGTGAAGAGGATATCCCAAAAACCGCCTTCGTGACTCGGTATGGATCATATGAGTACACCGTCATGTCATTCGGCTTAACGAATGCTCCAGCCACCTTCTCTCGTCTGATGAACTATATATTCATGGATTACCTCGACAAGTTCGTCGTGGTTTATTTGGACGATATCCTTGTATTTTCCAAGAACAAGGAAGAACATGCTGAACATCTTCGTCTTGTGCTGGAAAAGCTTTGAGAGCATCGACTGTATGCTAAGTATTCCAAGTGTGAATTCTGGCTCCCCGAAGTAACCTATCTTGGGAATGTCATCTCCAAGGATGGTATTGCCGTCAACCCTGAACGAGTTCAGGCTATTCTTGATTGGACTCCTCTGAAGAATGTCAAGCAAGTCCGAAGTTTTCTCGGTTTTGCCAGCTATTGCCGTCGATTCGTCGAGAACTTCTCCAAGATTGCCAGGCCTATGACTAATCTGTTGCATAAGGGTGTCAAGTTCGAATGGACAGACAAGTGTCAGGAAAGTTTCCAGGCGCTCAAAGACAAGTTGACTTCTGCCCCAGTGCTTGCTCCACCTGATACTAAGGACTTTGTCATTTACTGCGACGCTTCCCGTCAAGGATTAGGCTGTGTCCTAATGCAAGAGCGCAGAGTGATTGCTTATGCCTCTCGACAACTGCGCCCTCATGAAGAAAACTACCCAGTTCACGACCTCGAGCTTGCTGCTATCATTCATGCACTGAAGCAGTGGCGACATTACCTTCTCGGTAATCGTTGCCAGATCTTCACCGACCACCAAAGCTGAAGTATCTGTTTACTCAGCCAGATCTGAACCTCCGTCAGTAGAGATGGATGGAGACTGTTGCAGACTTTGACGTGGGTATATCCTATACCCCTGGCAAGGCTAATGTAATGACTGATGCCTTGAGCCGCAAGTCTTACGACAACCACCTCCAAGTTCACAAAGTTCAGCCCTCGCTTGTCGATGAATTTAGAAAGCTGAACCTTCATATTGTTCCTCCTGGTGCACTCGCTTGTTCCTCCTGGTGCACTCGCTCCCCCTCCCCCGAAGTTCCGCAAGATGAACCTCCGTGTTGTTTCCCAGGGTTCCCTCAATACCCTAGCCGTCAAACCAGATCTCTTGGAATCCATCAAGAGAATTCAGGGATATGACTCTCAACCCCACAAGATTAAACGCCATCTAAAAGAAGGAAAGCCCTCATTCTTCACTATCGCCGACGATGGCGCCTTGTACTTCAAAGGCTGCCTAGTGGTGCCATGTTCAGAGATAAACAAGGATATGACACAAGAGGTTATGAAAGAAGCTCACGATACACCTCTATATATCCATCCGGGTAGTACCAAGATGTATCAGGATATTCGCCAGAGATTCTAGTGGTCTAATATGAAGCAGGACATTGCTCGTTATGTTGGTGAGTGTGACGTTTGCCGTCGTATCAAAGCTGAGCATCAAAGGCCTGCTGGAATTCTGCAGCCTATCTCTATTCCTGAATGGAAATGGGACCATGTTGAAATGGACTTCGTCACTGGATTTCCCAAATCGCAGAAAGGTAATGATGCTATTCTTGTCGTCATTGACCGGCTTTCTAAAGTTGCACATTTTCTGGCGGTCAAAGAGACAATCACTGCTAGTAAGCTTGATACTCTCTACATGGCCAGAATTGTTTCACTTCACGGTATTCCACTGGTTATCAGTTCAGACCATGGCAGTTTATTCACTTCAAGATTTTGGGCAAGTTTCCAAGAAGCTATGGGAACTCACCTGTCGTTCAGTACGGCGTTTCATCCTCAGTCGCAAGGACAGGTTGAACATGTCAACCAAGTTCTCGAAGACATGCTTCGAGCTTGTGTAATTTCATTCGGCAAGAAATGGGAGGAATCTCTTCCATATGCCGAGTTCTCTTATAATAATAGTTATCAAGCTAGTCTGAAGATGTCCCCCTTCGAAGTGCTATATGGACGAAAGTGTCGAACCCCTCTGAACTGGTCAGGAACTGGGGAACGTCCACTCTTCGGACCAGATATTATCCAACAGGCCGAAGAACAAGTTCGCATTATTCGCGAGAATCTCAAGACTGCTCAGTCACGTCAGAAGAGTCAGTATGACCGTCACCACAAAGACATGGTCTATCAACCTGGCGAAAGGGCCTATCTTTGAGTTACACCAATGAAGGGTGCTCACCGCTTCGGGATCAAGGGCAAGCTAGCTCCTCGCTATATCGGTCCCTTCACTATTCTCGAAAGGCGTGGAAAAGTGGCATATCAACTGGAGCTTCCGCCGAACCTTTCTCAGGTTCACGATGTGTTCCATGTGTCACAACTCCGCCGTTGCTTCAAGGATCCAATCCGAGCAGTGGATCATGAAGTGCTCGAATTGCAACAGGACCTCTCCTATAAAGAGCATCTGGTCCGCATTCTTGACCAAG
This sequence comes from Triticum dicoccoides, assembly GCF_002162155.2. Lineage (NCBI taxonomy): Eukaryota > Viridiplantae > Streptophyta > Magnoliopsida > Poales > Poaceae > Triticum > Triticum dicoccoides. The sequence goes on from NC_041382.1 coordinate 111,271,588, forward strand.
CTGAACGCCGCACACGTCAGAAGGCGATCGAGTTCCTCAAAGTCCAGTGGTCGAATCACTCTGAAGATGAAGCCACTTGGGAGCGCGAGGACCTAATGCGTGATGAATACCCCGCACTGTTTCCTTCTACCTCCTAAATCTCGGGACGAGATTTCTTGTAGTGGAGGAGATTTGTAACGCCCGGGTAATTAGGCTACAGTAAAACTCTCCTAATGATGCCATGTCATCTGTGATTACTGTTGCTAAACTTTCGTTAGTTCAAACCGGTTCAAAATTCAATTCAGAAAAATGGCAAACAACAAAAGTCTTTAAAAAGTTGAAACAAAAATGTTCGGTCAGTGCCAAATATTGCACTGGTAATTATGGTGAAGTAAACACATTTTTAGAAAATGCCTAAATACTTTAAAATGAAATAAAACAGAAAAGAAAGTAAATAAAAGAAAGAAATAAAAAAACAAAAACAAAAACGGGAAGCCCCCCTGGACCAGGCGGCCCAGCTCACAGGCCAGCCAGCCCACCTGGCCCAGCTGGCCACACCCGGCCCGGCTCCCCTGCCTCGTCCCCTTCCCGTTCCCCCGACCAGGGTCGGAACAGGGGCGCGTCGCCACCGGACCCCCCCCTCACCGGCGTCGAGGAGAGGATAAGGCCGCCACACCCCCGCCTCCTCGATCCCGCCCCCACTCGCCCCCACGCTCGCCCTCTCGGTCCCCGCGCCTCCCTCTCCCCTCAGATCCACCTTGCTCCTCCCCTCGTTCCCCACTGCAACCGAGCACCGCCATGGCCTCGCCGCCGTAGAACTCGCGGCCACCATGACCTCTGCACCTCTCCGACGTGTCCCCTCGCTCCCTCTCCCTCGACTACACCTCCCCGACGAGCCGTAGGACGCCGGACGCCCACGAACGCTGCCCCGGCCTCGTCTTCTTCCTCGGATCCCCGACGAGCGCCGTCGACTCTGCAGCTCCTAAATCCCCCAAGGGCCTTTCGTGTCTGCCGCTCGGTGAGCTCTCCCACCTCCTGCTCCTCCTCGTTAAGACCCTCGTGCAGCGTAGCTACGTCGTCACCATTGCCGTGAGCTCACCGCCGCAGGTCACTTCGCCGCCATGGCCATGGCCTCTGTCGTGCTCGCCTGAGCGCGACATCGAACTCCTGGTGCTTGTAGGAGCCCAATGAGCCCGTGCCTGAGCCTTCCCGTGCCTCCTAGCGTAGTTCACATCGACATCCCGAGCGCGCTGCCGCCCGCGCTCGTCGCCGGCGTGCCTCCGGTGACCAAATGGTCACGAGCCAGCGCCCGTTGCATTCGCCACCTGACGCATGTCTCGCCTGGCCTCTCCGTTCGCTCGCTAGTGTGCTGCATCGTCGTTTCCTCTTGCGTCCGACTCCATCGTCCGCCGATGAGCTCGCCACGCTCGATTCCGGTCACCCTGCCACCACAACCACCCCCGTTGGACGCGGCGCAGCCATAGCTTTCGAACGCGCCCGAAAACTCGTCGAACAGTTCCTTGTAGAGGTTTTCCGACCACCTCCCGAGCCGCGCCGCCGCGTTTTGCCTCGCCGACGTTGCTCCGGCCCTGACCGCCGACGTGGCTAGGCGGGCCCCACCTCTGTGTCGCCGGCCAGTGGGCCCTGGTGGCCTAGTTGACTGGGTTGACCCAGTCAACTGCTGACTGGGCAGCCCAGTGGCAGTGACATGCGGGCCCCATGCAATAAAACGACTAAAAAGAAATAGATAAACTGCTAATTAATTAAATTAATTAATTAAAACCTAATCTCTCACTAACTACTGGGCGCCCACCTGCTAATTAACCCAATTAATTAGTCTAAACCCCCCTGTTAGTGTCCTGTCAATGACATGTGGGTCCCCCTGGACCCACCTGTCTGGTTTGACTGGTCAACCGACCATTTGACCTGCTGACAACACTCTGATGTCATGCCTGCGTCATCATTCATTGTTTTGGACAATGTTAGAATTAAATAACTAATTAAAATCAGAAAATGATTTAAATCTTTAGAAAATAATATCTTTTAATCCGTAACTCGAATGAAAATACTTTCTACATGAAAGTTGCTCAGAACAACGAGACAAATCCGGATACGCAACCCGTTCGTCCACCACGCATCCCTAACATACCAAACACGCAACTTCCCCCTCCGGTTCATCTGTCCGAAAACGCGAAACACCGGGAATACTTTCCCGGATGTTTTCCCCCTTCACCGATATCACCTCGTACCGCGTTAGGGCACACCTAGCATCGCGCTTTGTCATGTCATGCATCGTCATTCATTTGTTTGCATTATATTTATTGTTTCTTCCCCCTCTTCTCTCGCTAGACACCGAGACGGACGCCGCCGCTACCCAATACGACTACGGTGTTGATGACCACTCTCTCTTGACAGAGCAACCAGGCAAGCCCCCCCCCTTGATCACCAGATATCGCCTACTCTCCTCTATATTGCTTGCATTAGAGTAGTGTAGCATGTTACTGCTTTCCGTTAATCCTATCCTGATGCATAGCCTGTCATTGTTTCTACAACTGTTAATACCTTACCTGCAATCCTAAATGCTTAGTATAGGATGCTAGTTTAATCATCAGTGGCCATACATTCTTGTCCGTTTGCCATGCTATACTATCGGTCCGTGATCACTCGGGAGTTGATCACGGGTATATACCTATACAAGATATATGATACTTGTGGTGACTAAAGACGGGTCGGCTCGTAGGAGTACCCGCGAGTGATTCACGGATTGGGTCCGGAAGGACATTTGTCCCAACGGCCCTCTGAGTGGATCTTTGTGGCGAAGCGACAGGGTAGGTTGAGACCACCTAGGAGAGAGGTGGGCCTGGCCCTGGTCGGTGTTCGCGGTTATTTCAAGATAACACGTTTAACGAGATCTTGGTATTTGACCTGAGTCTGGCTACTGGCCTATACGCACTAACCATCTACGCGGGGACAGTTATGGGCACTCGACGTCGTGGTATCAGCCGAAGCCTTCGTGATGTCAGCGACTGAGCGGCGCGCGCCGGATTGGACTAGAACGCCTGCTAGGCTAGGTCTGCTTCTGGCCGCGTTCGCAACGTGCAGGTGTGCAATGGGCGATGGGCCCAGACCCCTGCGCCATAGGATTTAGACCGGCGTGCTGACCTCTCTGTTGTGCCTAGGTAGGGCTGCGACGTGTTGATCTTCCGAGGCCAGGCATGACCTAGGAAAGTGTGTCCGGCCAAATGGGATCGAGCGTGTTGGGTTATGCGGTGCACCCCTGCAGGGAAGTTAATCTATTCGAATAGCCATGATCTTCGGTAACAGGACGACTTGGAGTTGTACCTTGACCTTATGACAACTAGAACCGGATACTTAATAAAACACACCCTTCCAAGTGCCAGATACAACCGGTGATCGCTCTCTCACAGGGCGACGAGGGGAGGATCATCGGTTAGGATTATGCTATGCGATGATACTTGGTGAACTTACCATCTACTCTCTTCTCCTGCTTCAAGATGGAGGTTACCAGAAGCGTAGTCTTCGAAAGGACTAGCTATCCCCCTCTTATTCTGGCATTCTGCAATTCAGTCCACATATGATACCCTTAATCCATTTGATACCAATGCATACATGTGTAGTGTAGCTCCTTGCTTGCGAGTACTTTGGATGAGTACTCACGGTTGCTTTGCTCCCCTTTTCCCCTTCCTATACTCGATTGCTGCGACCAGACATTGGAGCCCAGGAGCCAGACACCACCGTCGACGATGACCACTACTACTCGGGAGGTGCCTACTACTACGTGCAGCCCGCTGACGACGACCAGGAGTAGTTTAGGAGGATCCCAGGCAGGAGGCCTGCGCCTCTTTCGATCTGTATCCCAGTTTGTGTTAGCCTGCTTAAGGCAAACTTGTTTAACTTATGTCTGTACTCAGATATTGTTGCTTCCGCTGACTCGTCTATGATCGAGCTCTTGTATGCGAGCCCTCGAGGCCCCTGGCTTGTAAAATGATGCTTGTATGACTTATTTTATTTGTAGAGTTGTGTTGTGATATCTTCCCGTGAGTCCCTGATCTTGATCGTACACATTTGCGTGTATGATTAGTGTACGATTGAATCGGGGGCGTCACAAACTCGTGCCTTCCTGGTTGCTTTCTTGACGTAGGGTCGAAGTCCTCTGGATCAAGTTCGTTCCAAAAATCACGTTCCCGAAGGTTTCATTCCGTTTGGACTCCGTTTGATATTCTTTTTCTGCGAAACTCTGAAATAGGCAAAAAACAACAATTCTGGGTTGGGCCTCCGGTTAATAGTTTAGTCCAAAAATAATATAAAAGTGCATAATAAAGCCCAATAATGTCCAAAATAGAATATAATATAGCATGGAACAATAAAAAATTATAGATACATTGGAGACATATCAAGCATCCCCAAGCTTAATTCATGCTCGTCCTCGAGTAGGTAAATGATAAAAACAGAATTTTTGATGTGGAATGCTACTTGGCATAATTTCAATGTAATTCTCTTAATTGTGGTATGAATATTCAGATCCGAAAGATTCAAGACAAAATTTTAATATTGACATAGAAATAATAATACTTCAAGCATACTAACTAAGCAATTATGTCTTCTCAAAATAACATGGCCAAAGAAAGTTATCCCTACAAAATCGTATAGTCTGGCTATGTTCTATCTTCACCACACAAAGTATTTTAATCATGCACAACCCCGATGACAAGCCAAGCAATTGTTTCATACTTTTGGTGTTCTCAAACTTTTTCAATCTTCACGCAATACATGAGCGTGAGCCATGGACATAGCACTATATGTGGAATAGAATGGTGGTTGTGGAGAAGACAAAAAAGGAGAAGATAGTCTCACATCAACTAGGCGTATTAACGGGCTATGGAGATGCCCATTAATAGATATCAATGTGAGTGAGTAGGGATTGCCATGCAACAGATGCACTAGAGCTATAAGTATATGAAAGCTCAACAAAAGGAATTAAGTGGGTGTGCTTCCAACTCGCTTGCTCACGAAGACCTAGGGCATTTTGAGGAAGCCCGTCATTGAAATATACAAGCCAAGTTATATAATGAAAAGTTCCCACTAGTATATGAAAGTGATATCATAGGAGACTCTCTATCATGAAGATCATGGTGCTACTTTGAAGCACAAGTGTGGTAAAAGGGTAGTAGCATTGCCCCTTCTCTCTTTTTCTCTCATTTTTTAGGCCTTCTCTTTTTTTGGCCTCTTTTTTTTATTTAGTCCGGAGTCTCATCCCGACTTGTGGGGGAATCATAGTCTCCATCATCCTTTCCTCACTTGGGACAATGCTCTAAAAATGATGATCATCACACTTTTATTTACTTACAACTCAACAATTACAACTCAATACTTAGAACAAAATATTACTCTATGTGAATGTCTCCGGCGGTGTACTGGGATGTGCAATGATGCATGAGTGACATGTATGGAAGAATTATGAACGGTGGCTTTGCCACAAATACAATGTCAACTACATGATCATGCAAAGCAATATGACAATGATGGAGCGTGTCATAGTAAACGAAACGGTGGAAAGTTGCATGGCAATATATCTCGGAATGGCTATGGAAATGCCATGATAGGTAGGTATGGTGGCTGTTTTGAGGAAGGTATATGGTGGGTGTATGATACCGTCGAAAGGTGCGCGGTATTAGAGAGGCTACCAATGGTGGAAGGGTGAGAGTGCGTATAATCCATGGACTCAACATTAGTCATAAAGAACTCACATACTTATTGCAAAAATCTATTAGTTATCAAAACAAAGTATTACACGCATGCTCCTAGGGGGATAGATTGGTAGGAAAAGACCATCGCTCGTCCCCGACCGCCACTCATAAGGAAGACAATCAATAAATAAATCATACTCCGATTTCGTCACATAACGGTTCACCATACATGCATGCTACGGGAATCACAAACTTCAACACAAGTATTTCTCAAATTCACAACTACTCAACTAGCATGACCCTAATATCACCATCTCCGTATCTCAAAACAATTATCAAGTATCAAACTTCTCTTAGTATTCAGCACACTCATAAGAAAAAAATTACTAATCTTGAATGCCTAGCATATTAGGATTAATTTCCCAGTTTAAGTAAATTACCATGCTGTTTAAGACTCTCAAAATAATATAAGTGAAGCATGAGACATTAATATTTTCTATAAAACAAATCCACCACCGTGCTCTAAAAGATATAAGTGAAGTACTAGAGCAAAAACTATATAACTCAAAAGATATAAGTGAAGCACATAGAGTATTCTAATAATTTTCAAATCATGTGTGTTTATCTCAAAAGGTGTGTACAGCAAAGATTATTGTGGCAAACTAAAAAATAAAGAATCAAATAATACAAGACGCTCCAAGCAAAACACATATCATGTGGTGAATAAAACTATAGCTCCAAGTAAAGTTACCGATGGAAGTAGACGAAAGAGTGGATGCCTTCCGGGGCATCCCCAAGCTTTGGCTTTTAGGTGTCTTTACATTATCTTGGGGTGCCATGGGAATCCCCAAGATTAGGCTCTTGCCACTCCTTGTTCCATAATCCATCAAATCTTTTACCCAAAACTAGAAAACTTCACAACAAAAAACTCAAAATAGAAAATCTCGTGAGCTCCGTTTGCGAAAGAAAAGAAAACACCAGTTCAAGGTACTGTAATGAACTCATTCTTTATTTATATTGGTATTAAACCTACTGTATTCCAACTTCTCTAGGGTTTATAAACTATTTTACTAGCCATAGATTCATCAAAATAAGCAAACAACACACGAAAAACAGAATCTGTCAAAAACAGAACAGTCTGTAGTAATCTGTAGCTAACGCAAACTTATGGAACCCCAAAAATTCTAAAATAAATTTCTGGACGTGAGTAATTTATCTATTAATCATCTTAAAAAATAATTAACTAAATATCACTTTTTAAATATAAATGGCCTCAATTCTCGTGAGTGCTAAAGTTTCTGTTTTTTTACAGCAAGATCAAAAAGACTTTCTGCATGTCTTCCCAACGGTTCTACTTGGCACAAACACTAATTAAACACAAAAAACACAACCAAAACAGAGGCTAGATAAATTATTTATTACTAAACAGGAGCAAAAAGCAAGGGATAAAAATAAAATTGGGTTGCCTCCAACAAGCGCTATCGTTTAACGCCCCTAGCTAGGCATAATATTTCAATGATGCTCACATGAAAGACAAGAATTGAAGCACAAAGAGAGCATCATAGAACACGTGACAAACACATCTAAGTCTAACATACTTCCTATGCATAGGCATCTTATAGGCAAACAAATTATCAAGGAAAGCAAAAACTAGCATATGCAAGAAAGCGGAAAGAAACAATAGCAATCTCAACATAATGAGAGGTAATATAGTAACATGAAAATTTCTACAACCATATTTTCCTCCCTCGTAATAATTACATGTAGGATCATAAGCAAATTCAACAATATAGCTATCACAAAACATATTCTTAACAAGATCCACATGTATGAAAAGTTGACACTCTTCCAAAATAGTGGGATTAACATTAACTAAAGTCATGACCTCTCCAAACCCACTTTTATCAAAAACTTCATAAGATTGAACATTCTCCAAATATGTGGGATCTAAAGTTGACACTCTTATAAACCCACTTTAAATAATATTGCAAACACTATTATCAATCTCATATTCATCATGGGGCTTAAATAAATTTTCAAGATCAAAAGAAGAATCACCCCAATCATGATCCTTGCAACAAATAGTAGTCATAGCAAAACTAGCATCCCCAAGCTTAGGGTTTTGCATATTATTAACACAATTGACATTAAGAGAATTTATAATAACATCATTGCAATCATGCTTTTCACCGAAGGAACTATTAAGTATGGGTGCAATAGCAATGATCTCATGTTTAACATAAGGAACTATAGCAAATTCATCTTCATAAATATTGGCATCATGGCCACAAGAATAGCAAGCATCATGTTCATCAAGGGATATTTCAATCAAATCATCGGAGTCATAATTATCTATAGATTCATGCATATCATTATTTTCTCCCGAAGCAACGGTCATTCTTTCAATAAATTCTTTGACATAGACATTATGAGCATAGTTTTCATAGCAATATTTAAGTATGTCAAAAAATTTAGATTGGTAGAGAGTAATATCATATTTTTCAATCAAAGAAGCAACTTCATAAGCACCCTTAAAGGCAACAAATTCTTCAATTCGCTTGATATCGTAGTAACTATCAACACCCTTTGCATAAGAAGATAAGATTTCAATGTCATTAAACTCACATAGGTAGGGGAGGTGTTTTTTAGGGTTCTTAGAGCAACAAGTAAAATAAAAAATTTCACAAAGATTCCAAGCATAACACAGCAATCTGTTTATTTGATTCCATAAGAGTCTCCCTTTTTCAGACAAACGGTGACGCACAAAATGAGCATGCTCATCTAAAGATTTCCCATCAACTAGGCTAGTTGGGGTATCAGCACGAGCTCATAAGGATCGAAGATGATCTAAGTAGAACACTTTAAGTGGATCCATATCAATAGATTTTTAGCAAGCAAAGATGCAAGCAAATAGAAGGCACATGGAAACACAAACAAGGATACATACGGGAAGAAGGCAAACAAAAGAAGAGGCAAATAGGGAAAGAGAAGGAGGACGGAGAGAGAGAGGGCAAATAAAACAGCAAGGGTGAAGTGGGGGAGAGGAAAACGAGAGGCAAATGGCAAATAATGTAATGAGGGAGATAAGGGTTTGTGATGGGTACTTGGTATGTTGACTTTTGCGTAGACTCCCCGGCAACGGCGCCAGAAATCCTTCTTGCTACCTCTTGAGCACTGCATTGGTTTTCCATTGAAGAGGAAAGGGTGATGCTGCAAAGTAGCGTAAGTATTTCCCTCAGTTTTTGAGAACCAAGGTATCAATCCAGTAGGTTTTCCATACCTAAGCACTGCAAAGTAAATAAAGAAAAATAAAAACGGTGCAAGAAATAGCTTGTTGATGGAAGATTAATATGATGGAAAATAGACCCGGGGGCCATAGGTTTCACTAGTGGCTTCCTTCGAGAGCATATGTATTACGGTGGGTAAACAAATTACTGTTGAGCAATTGACAAAATTGAGCATAGTTATGAGAATATCTAGGTATGATCATGTATATAGGCATCACGTCCGAAACAAGTAGACCGACTCCTGCCTGCATCTACTACTATTACTCCACACATCGACCGCTATCCAACATGCATCTAAAGTATTAAGTTCAAAAGAGCAGAGTAACGCTTTAAGCAAGATGACATGATGTAGAGGGATAAACTCATGCAATATGATATAAACCCCATCTTGTTATCCTCGATGGCAACATGTGCCTTGCTGCCCCTACTGTCACTGGGAAAGGACACCGCAAGATTGAACCCAAAGCTAAGCACTTCTCCCATTGCAAGAAAGATCAATCTAGTAGGCCAAACCAAACTGATAATTCGAAGAGACTTGCAAAGATAACCAATCATACATAAAAGAATTAGAGAAGATTCAAATATTGTTCATAGATAAACTTGATCATAAACCCACAATTCATCGGTCTCAACAAACACACCGCAAAAGAAGATTACATCGAATAGATCTCCACAAGAGAGGGGGAGAACATTGTATTGACATCCAAAAAGAGAGAAGAAGCCATCTAGCTAATAACTATGGACCCGAAGGTCTGAGGTAAACTACTCACACATCATCGGAGAGGCTATGGTGTTGATGTAGAAGCCCTCCGTAATCGATGCCCTCTCCGGCGGAGCTCCGGAAAAGGCCCCAAGATGGGATCTCAGGGGTACAGAAGGTTGCGGCGGTGGAATTAGGGTTTTGGCTCCGTATCTGGTAGTTTTGGGGTACGTAGGTATATATAGGAGGAAGAAGTACGTCGGTGGAGCAACATGGGCCCCACGAGGGTGGAGGGCGCGCCTAGGGGGGTGGGTAGGCGTGCCCCCTACCTCGTGCCTTCCTGGTTGCTTTCTTGACGTAGGGTCCAAGTCCTCTGGATCACATTCGTTCCAAAAATCATGTTCCCGAAGGTTTCATTCCGTTTGGACTCTGTTTGATATTCTTTTTCTGCGAAACTCTGAAATAGGCAAAAAAAACTTCAATTCTGGGCTGGGCCTCTCTGGTTAATAGGTTAGTCCCAAAAATAATATAAAAGTGTATAATAAAGCCCAACAATGTCGAAAACAGAATATAATATAACATGGAACAATCAAAAATTATAGATATGTTGGAGACGTATCACGAGGTAATTGTACCTACTCCGTTATTGGAAAGTAGTTCATCACAGAAATCAGTTCCAGTGATTCCTACACGAGTAAGTGAGGAAGCTAATGATGATGATCATGAAACTTCTGATCAAATTACTACCGAACCTCGTAGGTCAACCAGAGTAAGATCCGCACCAGAGTGGTACGGTAATCCTGTTCTGGAAGTCATGTTACTTGACCATGACGAACCTACAAAGTATGAGGAAGCAATGATGAGCCCAGATTCCACAAAATGGCTTGAAGCCATGAAATATGAGATGGGATCCATGTATGAGAACAAAGTGTGGACTTTGGTTGACTTGCCCGATGATCGGCAAGCCATAGAGAATAAATGGATCTTCAAGAAGAAGACTGACGCTGACGGTAATGTTACTATCTACAAAACTCGAGTTGTTGCAAAAGGTTTTCGACAAGTTCAAGGAGTTGACTACGATGAGACTTTCTCACCCGTAGCGATGCTTAAGTCCGTCCGAATCATGTTAGTAATTGCCGCATTTTATGATTATGAAATTTGGCAAATGGATGTCAAAACTGCATTCCTTAATGGATACCTAAAATAAGAGTTGTATATGATGCAACCAGAAGGTTTTGTCGATCCACAAGGTGCTAACAAAGTGTGCAAGCTCCAGCGATCCATTTATGGACTGGTGCAAGCCTCTTGGAGTTGGAATATATGCTTTGATAGTGTGATCAAAGCATATGGTTTTATACAAACTTTTGGAGAAGTCTATATTTACAAGAAAGTGAGTGGGAGCTCTGTAGCATTTCTAATATTATATGTGGATGGCATATTATTAATTGGAAATGATACTGAATTTCTGAATAGCATAAAAGGATACTTGAATAAGAATTTTTCATTGAAAGACCTCGGTGAAGCTGCTTATATATTGGGCATCAAGATCTATAGAGATAGATCAAGACACTTAATTGGGCTTTCACAAAGCACATACCTTGATAAAGTTTTGAAGAAGTTCAATATGGATCAAGCAAAGAAAGGGTTCTTGCCTATGTTACAAGCTGTGAAGTTGAGTCAGACTCAATGCCTGACCATTGCAAAAGATAGAGAGAAAATGAAAGTCATTCCCTATGCTTCAGCCATAGGTTCTATCATGTATGCAATGCTGTGTAAGAGACCTGATGTGTGCCTTGCTATTAGTCTGGCAGGGAGGTACCAAAGTAATCCAGGAGTGGATCACTGGACAGCGGTCAAGAACATCCTGAAATACCTGAAAAGGACTAAGGATATGTTTCTTGTTTATGGAGGTGACAAAGAGCTCGTCGTAAACGGTTACGTCGATGCAAGCTTTGACACTGATCTGGATGACTCTAAGTCACAAACCGGATACGTATTTTTATTAAATGGTGGAGCTATCAGTTGGTGCAGTTCCAAGCAGAGCGTCGTGGTGGGATTTACATGCGAAGCGAAGTACATAGCTGCTTCAGAAGCAGCAAATGAAGGAGTCTGGATGAAGAAGTTCATATCCGATCTAGGTGTCATACCTAGTGCATCGGGTCCAATGAAAATCTTTTCTGACAATACTGGTGCAATTGTCTTGGCAAAGGAATCCAGATTTCACAAGAGAACCAAGCACATCAGGAGACGCTTCAATTCCATCCGCGATCAAGTCAAGGAGGGAGACATAGAGATTTGCAAGATACATACAGATCTGAATGTTGCAGATCCTTTGACTAAGTCTCTCTCACGAGCAAAACATGATCAGCACCAAGACTCCATGGGTGTTAGAATCATTACAATGTAATCTAGATTATTGACTCTAGTGCAAGTGGGAGACTGAAGGAAATATGCCCTAGAGGCAATAATAAAGTTGTTATTTATATTTCCTTATATCATGATAAATGTTTATTTTTCATGCTAGAATTGTATTAACCGGAAACTTAGTACATGTGTGAATACATAGACAAACAGAGTGTCACTAGTATGCCTCTACTTGACTAGCTCGTTGATCAAAGATGGTTAAGTTTCCTATCCATGGACAAAGAGTTGTCATTTGATAAACGGGATCACATCATTAGAGAATGATGTGATTGACTTGACCCATCCGTTAGCTTAGCACGATGATCGTTTAGTTTACTGCTATTGCTTTCTCCATAACTTATACATGTTCCTATGACTATGAGATTATGCAACTCCCGAATATCGGAGGAACACTTAATGTGCTATCAAACGTCACAATGTAATTAGGTGACTATAAAGATGCTCTACAGGTGTCTCCGATGGTGTTTGTTGAGTTGGCATAGATCAAGATTAGGATTTGTCACTCCGTGTATCGGAGAGGTATCTCTGGGCCCTCTTGGTAATGCACATCACTATAAGCCTTGCAAGCAATGTAACTAATGAGTTAGTTACAGGATGTAGCATTATGTAACGAGTAAAGAGACTTGCCAATAACGAGATTGAACTAGGTATGATGATACCGACGATTGAATCTTGAGCAAGTAACATACCGATGACAAAGGGAACAACGTATGTTGTTATGCGGTTTAACCGATAAAGATCTTCGTAGAATATGTAGGAACCAATATGAGAATCCAGGTTCCACTATTGGTTATTGACCGGAGATGAGTCTCGGTCATGTCTACATAGTTCCCGAACACGTAGGGTCCGCACGCTTAACATTCGGTCACGATCGGTATTATGAGTTTATGTGTTTTGATGTACCGAAGGTTGGTCAGAGTCCAGGATATGATCACGGACATGATGAGGAGTCTCGAAATGGTTGAGACATAAAGATCGATATATTGTATGACTATGTTTGGACATCGGAATGGTTCCGGGTGAGTTCGGGCATATACCGGAGTACCGGGAGGTTACCGGAACCCCCAAGGAAGTATATGGGCCTTATTGGGTCATAGTGGGATAGAGGAGAAGGGAGCCTAGGAGGGGGCGCCCCCCAAGCCCAATCCGAATTGGGTGGGGGCCGCCCCCCTTTCCTTCCCCCTCTCTCCCCCTTCCTTCCTCTCCTAATCCAACTAGGGAAGGGGGGAATCCTACTCCCGGTGGGAGTAGGACTCCCTTGGGCGCACCATAGAGGGTCGGCCCCTCCCCCTCCTCCACTCCTTTATATACGGGGGAAGGGGGCACCCCATAGACACACAAGTTGACATTGTTTAGCTATGTGTGGTGCCCCCTCCACCATAATCCACCTCGGTCATATCGTTGCAGTGCTTAGGTGAAGCCCTACACCGATAGCTTCATCATCACCGTCATCAAGCCATCGTGCTGACGAAACTCTCCCTTGACACTCAGCTGGATCTAGAGTTTGTAGGACGTCACCAAGCTGAGCGTGTGTAGATCACGGAGGTGTCGTACCTTCGGTGCTAGGATCGGTCGGATCGTGAAGACATATGACTACATCAACCGCGTTGTCATAACACTTCCGCTTATGGTCTACGAGGGTACATGGACAACACTCTTCCCCCTTGTTGCTATGCATCACCTTGATGGATCTTGCGTGTGCATACGATTTTTTTTGAAATTACTGCGTTCCTCAACAAAAATATCCCCCCCCCCACATGGACACTGAGGCGTCATCCTTATCCACTCTACCCCCCCTTCTGTTTTTCTCTCGATGAGGTCACCAACAGCCAACATCAACTGATGCAAGCACGCCGTTATCGGTGACGTTGCTACAACCACAGCTCTTGTAGACACGGGATCATCGGCGATGCACCCGACTCACCACTTAGACGAAGAGGCCTCGAGGAAGGAGACCAGCATGAAGCAATGTTGCTTACGAGGAGGGGAAAACTCATAAGTGGGAGGGACTCTTGAGAGCATGATCGTACATGCGGCTGGAAGAGGGAGATGGGGGAAGAGAGAGATGAGATGATGATATGAGGCCCTTTTCACATGTGAGAAGGCGAGTTTCCAGCCGGTCGGTTGGATTGGATCACTTTAGTTTCATTTACTCATAATTTGGCCAATGATAATAAGAAAATTAAACAATTCACAATGCTTCATCAAACAAACCTAAGAAGTGATTTGTCATGACTAAATCAATTGGTGAGGTAAATTTTAGCTGGTAAAAGTCGTAGAGTTTTTTCTAGCAACCAATGATCAGTACATCATTCCCTAAAAAGCAATGATCGGTATGGCAATATCTGCACACGATTAGAGTATTCCTTGATGGCCCCCAACTTGGGTAGTGAGGTTGTCAGATTTTCAAGTGAAAAGGAGTGAAAACGCTTATCGTCATCAGGTAGCTGATTCAAGCATTTCGTTCATCGTCTGTGTAGTTGTTCCATTGCGCCTTGTTTTGTGCTCCATCCTTACGTTTGATCCCCACAAAACCACCACCCATCTCTTACAATATCTCCCCAATAGGGACACCAAGGCATCATCCTTATCCACTCTACCTCATCCCTTTGTTTTTCTCTCGACGAGGTCAGCATGGCTTCTCTCTCTCTCTCCCCCCACACACACCTTATATCAACGCCCAACATTGACCGCTGCAAGCATGCCGCTGTTAGTGGTGTTGTTGCAACCCCCCTCACTCAACGTTGGAAGCACGCCGCTACTACAAGTCGACGAGGACGACACATCGCTGGAAGGCAAAATTAGTACCATCAAAGTAAGGACCTCTACGATGATAATTTCCCTCGCTAGACGCCATACTCTCCTTGGTTGTGAAACCAAGGCTATGATCACCAAAAGCTATGGAAATCAAAGCAAATGGAGACCAAAGCTCTGATACCACTTGTAGGATTGAAAGTATGTCTAGAGGGGGAGTGATTAGACTACTTGACCAAATAAAAATCTAGCCTTTTCCCAATTTTAGTTCTTGGCAGCTTTTAGCTATCTTAGTACAAGTCAAGCAATCTCCACACAATTCAAGCAAGCATGCAAAAGAGTATATGAGCACCGGAAAGTAAAGCATGCAACTTGCAAGAATGCAAAGGGAAGGGTTTGGAGGATTCAAACGCAATTGGAGACACGGATGTTTTTGTCGTGGTTCCGATAGGTGGTGCTATCGTACATCCACGTTGATGGAGACTTCAACCCACGAAGGGTAACGGTTGCACGAGTCCACGGAGGGCTCCACCCTGGAAGGGTCCACGAAGAAGCAACCTTGTCTATTCCATCACGGCCGTCGCCCACGAAGGACTTGCCTCACTAGCGGTAGATCTTCACGAAGTAGGCGATCTCCTTGCCCTTACAAACTCCTTGGTTCAACTCCACAATCTTGTCAGAGGCTCCCAAGTGACACCTAGCCAATCTAGGAGACACCACTCTCCAAGAAGTAACAAATGGTGTGTTGATGATGAACTCCTTGCACTTGTGCTTCAAATGATAGTCTCCCCAACACTCAACTCTCTCTCACAGGATTTGGATTTGGTGGAAAGAAGATTTGAGTGGAAAGCAACTTGGGGAAGGCTAGAGATCAAGATTCATATGGTTGGAATGGAATATCTTGACCTCAACACAACTATAGGTGGTTCTCTCTCAGAAAATGTGTATTGGAAGTGTAGGTATGTTCTGATGGCTTTCTCCACGAATGAAGGGTGGGTGGAGGGGTATATATAGCCTCCACACAGAATCTAACCGTTACACACAATTTCCCAAACTCGGTGGGACCGAATGGTTAAACTCGGTCGGACCGATTTAGCAAACCTAGTGTCCATTAGGATTTTCGGTGGGACTGAGATGCAACTCGGTAGGACCGATATGGTTAGGGTTAGGGCATAACGTAATCTCGGTGTGACCGATTACACAAACTCGGTGAGACCGATTTTGGTAATAAGCTAACCAGAGAGTTGGTCAGGTAAACTCGGTGGGACCGATTCGCTCATCTCGGTGAGACCGAAATGTTACAAAAGGGAAATAGAGAGTTTACATTGCAATCTCGGTGGGACCGATCGCTCATCTCGGTAAGACCGAAATGTTATGAAGGGAAACTGAGAGATTACAATCCCATCTCGGTGAGACCGAGATCCCTATCGGTGAGACCGATTTGCCTAGGGTTTGTGGCAGTGGCTATGACATTTGAAACTCGGTGGTGCCGGATAGAAAGAATCAGTGGGGCTGAGTTTGACTTTTGGTTTAGGTCATATGTGGATGTGGGAAGGTAGTTGAGGGTTTTGGAGCATATCACTAAGCATTTTGAGCAAGCAAGCCATTAAGCAACACCTCATCCCTCCTTGATAGTATTGGCTTTTCCTATAGACTTAATGTGATCTTGGATCACTAAAATATAAAATGTAGAGTCTTGAGCTTCAAGCTTGAGCCAAACTTTTTGTCCTTAGAATTTTGAGGGATCCACTTTCCTCATCCATGCCATGCCATTCATTGAGCTTTTCCTGAAATATTAATCTTGGAATAATGTTAGCTCAATGAGCTATATGTTGTTAGGAATTACCAAAACCACCCAGGGATAGTTGCACTTTCAAACATCCTGAAGTCCATGTACCAGGTTCGTGAGTTCGTGCGTGCGCCCCTCTCGCTTCCACGTACCAAGACCTTTGTGTGGATTCAGTATTCGATTCCAATAGCCAAGATTGAGTCGTTGTCTAGGTTTGGTTGTGAGTTCTTGATCACTGGGGTAGTACTACAAGGTAAGAAGCCAAAATTGGAGGGCAGTTGAAAGGATCGAGATGGACCTAGAGGGGGGGGGGTGAATAGGTACAATAAAAAATTTAATTATTACTTAGCAATTTTAGGCAATAATGTGGAATATGAAGGTGAGCCTAACAATTGCAAGTGTGATGCTAAGGGCTAAGCAGGATAAACAAGTATCACAAGTATGTAAGTAAGCAAGCACAATATGAAATGAGTAAGAGCTGAGAGGTAAGTAACCACCAGTAGAGAGTTAGGGTTAGGGATAACCACAACTCTGGGAGAAGAGGATGTATGCCAATGTTCACTTCCTTGGAGGGAAGCTACAAACAAAGTTCAACCACCAAAGCAAGAGAGAACAAAAGCAAACTCTCTCTCTCTCGAAGCCTATGATCTATACATTTTTCTCCCCCTTTGGCAACAAGTTACCAAAAAGTTCATAGAAAATGCATAGAACTAAAACGTCTCTCAGGCTTGGTCTTCAGGTGGTGGTGTCCGGAGAACTCCAAGAACGAAGGCTTCAGTCGAAGTAGATGGAGCTGCTGGGGTTGGTGCTGGAGCTGGTGGCACTGAAGCTGTAGCTGGTGCAGATGAAGTGGCTCTGGTGTCTGTTACTGGCACTGCAGTTGATCTCTGAGCTCGAGGCACTCTGGCAAATGCATCAGTGGTTGTTTTGCCCTTCCCCTCCTGCATATAATCTTGTAGCTGCTCCACAACTGACTGAATCTCAGTTACTTTGACATCTAAATTATAGAATTTTTGTTCTACGATTCTTTCCAAGCTCTCCTGGTTTTGAGTCAGGGTGGCCAACCCCTTCTCAATCCTCAGAGTTGATGCTATCAAATAACCAAGCTGGTCCTGCTTGCTTTTCAAAAAGTACTCAGATGCCTCCTCTTGAGTTGGCATCTTGGCAGCCTTCTCTTTCTTTGCTTTCTCCTTGTTCTCTTGAGCTTGTACTGATGATGGTTCATTCTCATTCATCACAACTTGATTGTCCTCGAAGTCTTGGTAGATAGGCAAGTGTTCCTTATCCAACAGGTATGTGCCTGTGCCCATCTTTGAGTTTATCAACTCCTGGATCTGTGGGGCATATCCACAACTTCTTTTCTGGTCTGTTGCAGTCCTCTTGATAGTCTCAACTATAAGGCTCATGACCTTGAACTTCTGTGCCACATCAAATATATGTAGCAAGTTAATTGCATGGCCTCTGATCATTCTGTGATCACCAGACTTGGGCAAGAGAGTGTGCCTAAGGATCCAATTGATTGTAGGCAGCCCTGATAGCAAGTGTTTTACTGATCCAAACTGGTGAGTCTCAAGATCATCTTCAGGAATCTCCTTGTACATATTTGCCAGAGAGTTGTGATCCATCTTCTTCTTGGCATAGAAATCCAAGTCATCTTCTTCTTCCTTAGGAGCATTGATCAGATTTGCCCATTCCTCAATAGTTGAGTGCTACCTTGTACCTTCAGACATCCATACTATCCTGCCATCTGGATAGAAGTGTGCTGTTGTGACGCCTGGATAATCAAGCTACAGTAATCCCCTACTAATGATGACACATCACCTCTGTCACTGTAATTAATCTCGGGTTAATTCGAAACCGTTTCAAATTTAAATCCTAAATCAATCAAACGACAAAAGTTTTCAAAATATTAAACTAAAATGTTCGGGCTGTGCCAAAATTGGCATAGGTAATTATAGTGCAGAAAACACATTTTTATAAAATGCCTAAATACTTTTAGATGAATTAAACAGAAAACAAATAATAAGAGATAATGAATAAAAAAGGAACAACAAAAAAAAGAAAGGAAACACCCCC
>NC_041382.1:111291092-111298215 GCF_002162155.2 Triticum dicoccoides
CGCCCACGCCGGCACCGTCCGCTGCCGCCGAGCCCCCTGCTGCCCGTTCCCGCCGCTCGCCGGAGCTTGCCGGCCCTTTCCCCCCTACCCCGCCGGATTCTGGCGCCCCGCCTCGCCCCTGGTGGCCTCGCGTGCGGGTGCCCCTTCGCCCGCACCGCCCGATGGCGCACCCGATCCGCTAAGGCCTAGTGGCCCTATGACAACGGGGGCCCACACCCTAGAACGGTTTAAAAAAATAAAAAAGAAAAAAAAGATTAAAAATAAAATTATTAAATAAAAATAAAAATGATTAATAAAATTAATTATTAATTAATTAATTAACTAATGAATTAATTAAGTTAATTAATCCGGTTTAATTAATTTAATTAACTAGTTAAGTTTAATTAAACTGTAATTAGATTAACCTAAACCCTAATTGACCTAATTAGAGGATGACAGGTGGGTCCCCCCTGGACCCACATGTCAGGTTGACCAAGTCAACTCTGTTGACTGCTGATGTCAGCATGACATCATGCTTACGTCATAAATCCATTTTTTCAAATTAATTAATTAATTAATTAAATTCCAGAAATTAATAAAATCTTTAGAAAATCATATCTTTTAATCCGTAACTCGGATTAAAATATTTTCAACATGAAAGTTGCTCAGAACGATGAGATGAATCCGGATACGCAGTCCGTTCGTCCGCCACACACCCCTAACCTATCGAACTCGCAACTTTCCCCCTCCGGCTCCGCTGCCCGAAAACACGAAACCCCGGGGATATTTTCCCGGATGTTTCCCCCCTTAACCGGCATCACCTCATACCACATTAGGGCACGCCTAGCATCGTTACTTGTCATGTCATGCATCGATATGCATCTGTTTACATGGTATTCATTGTTTCTTCCCCCTCTTCTCTCCGGTAGACTACGAGACCGACGCTGCTGCTGCCCAGTTCGACTACGGAGTTGACAACCCCTCTCTCTTGCCAGAGCAACCAGGCAAGCCCCCCCCCTTGATCACCAGATATCGCCTATTCTACTCTATACTGCTTGCATTAGAGTAGTGTAGCATGTTACTGCTTTCTGTTATACCTATTCTGATGCATAGCCTGGCCTTGTTACTACTGTTGTTACCTTTACCTGTAATCCTATATGCTTAGTATAGGATGCTAGTATATTCATCTGTGGCCCTACATTCTTGTCTGTCAGCCGTGCTATACTATCGGGCCGTGATCACTCGGGAGGTGATCACGGGTATATACTATATACTTTATACATGATACATGTGGAGACTAAAGTCGGGTCGGCTGGTGGAGCACCCGCGAGTGGATCTTTGTGGCAGAGCGGCAGGGCAGGTTGAGACCGCCTAGGAGAGAGGTGGGCCTGGCCCTGTTCGGCGTTCGCGGATACTTAACACGCTTAACGAGATCTTGATATTTGATCTGAGTTGGCTACGAGCCTATACGCACTAACCATCTACGTGGGAGTAGTTATGGGTATCCCGGCGTCGTGGTATCAGCCGAAGCACTTCGTGACGTCAGCGACTGAGCGGCGCGCGCCGAATTGGACTGGAACGCCACTAGGCTAGGTCTGCTTTCGGCCGCCCACGCAACGTGTAGGTGTGCTCAGGGCGATGGGCCCAGACCCCTGCGCGCTTAGGTTTAGACCGGCGTGCTGGCCTCTCTGTTGTGCCTAGGTGGGGCTGCGACGTGTTGATCTTCCGCGGCCGGGCATGACCCAGAAAAGTGTGTCCGGCCAAATGGGACCGAGCGTGTTGGGTTATGTGGTGCACCCCCGCAGGGAAGTTAATCTATTCGAATAGCCGTGATCTTCGGTAACAGGACGACTTGGAGTTGTACCTTGACCTTATGACAACTAGAACCGGATACTTAATAAAACACACCCTTCCAAGTGCCAGATACAACCGGTGGTCGCTCTCTCTCAGGGATACGAGGAGGGGATCGCCGGGTAGGATTATGCTATGCGATGCGACTGGAGATGCTACTTGGAGATGCTACTTGGAGATGCTACTTGGAGGACTTCAATCTACTCTCTTCTACATGCTGCAAGACGGAGGCTGCCAGAAGCGTAGTCTTCGATAAGACTAGCTATCCCCCTCTTATTCTGGCATTCTGCAGTTCAGTCCACTGATATGGCCCTTTACACATATATCCATGCATATGTAGTGTAGCTCCTTGCTTGCGAGTACTTTGGATGAGTACTCACGGTTGCATTGTTCCCCCCTTTTCCCCCTATCTCTACTCGATTGCTGCAACCAGACGATGGAGCCCAGGAGCCAGACGCCACCGTCGATGACGACTACTACACCGGAGGTGCCTACTACTACGTGCAGCCCACTGACGACGACCAGGAGTAGTTTAGGAGGATCCCAGGCAGGAGGCATGCGCCTCTTTCGATCTGTATCCCAGTTTGTGCTAGCCATCTTATGGCAACTTGTTTAACTTATGTCTGTACTCAGATTTTGTTGCTTCCGCTGACTCGTCTATGATCGAGCACTTGTATTCGAGCCCTCGAGGCCCCTGGCTTGTATTATGATGCTTGTATGACTTATTTATGTTTTAGAGTTGTGTTGTGATATCTTCCCGTGAGTCCCTGATCTTGATCGTACACGTTTGCGTGCATGATTAGTGTACGATTGAATCGGGGGCATCACAAGTTGGTATCAGAGCCGACTGCCTGTAGGAATCCCCCTTCCAAACTCCTTGGCCGAAGTCGAGTCTAGTCAGTGAAAATTGTTTACTAACATGGTTGTGTGGCTTACGGGCCCAAGTCGCCATTTGGGTGGTATTAGGATCTTTTATTCCTCGACCTATACTCTGGGACTCTGATCTCTCTTCTAGTCGGGTTAAATGATTTTCTAAAATCTAACTTTAGGTTCTCGAAAACGCTTTCTCCCGGAGAGCCCCTTCAGTCCAGATGATTAATTTGTGCACCGAAGGATTCCGAAGATACCTTTCGATATTCTCTCGAGACCTTGTGCCCGTTGCTTTTGCAATTCCCTACCATTGCAATATCCCTATGGATAAATACTTACACCCGTCGTTCTTACTTTATACCCAGTCGATCTTGTTATTACAAGATACCTCGAAATTCTATCTAGTGTTCCGAGAATACTTTGTGACTATTGCCTTGCAGTTCTTTGTTACATGAATACCCCTACGGATAATTTCTCGCACTTACCGAGTATCCACTCATCCCCAGTTGTTCATGTGTTTCACAAAAGTCTTCAAAATACTATTCGATCTTCCAAAAATCCTCTGGAGCCTTGGCTCTTGAAATTCTTGCTTGCTTGCATTATGGTTAATCCCATAAGTCTCGTTGTCTTATTGACATTCCTTGTCATTATCATTTTAAGCCCGTTGACTCAATATGTTTGCGAATACACGCAATCATCATTGATCCTTATAAATTACTTTTCCGGCTGAGCTGCCATTCTTTTAACTGGAATTGGTTCTCGACCAATCCAATTGTCCTTGATTGTACCCTAAGGTTATTCAACTTATCCACCCCTAATCAGAGCATTGCTTCTGATCCCTTGATTTGGAAATCATAATTCCTTTGCATTTGACAATTGAGTTAGTCAGTTGTTTCTATAATCTGCTTCCTCTAGTTGAGTACCGATGCTCATGTCAAATCCCTTGTGGACCACCAGATCCATTGTTGGATTTTATCCGTCAGCATCCTTCATATTCAATAACTTTGTGAGACCTTCCCCTGATACATAATGCCTTTGATAAATTGTATCCTCTGCTTTGTCAACCATGCTCTACCTCCGAGCTTGAGTTATTTACCCCTGAAGTTGATGGTATACGTTCCTAAGATGCCTTGATGGGTTGAACCTATGCCCTCCTTAATATGTGTGAACCCGAAAATTTTCACGAGTCATACTCTTCCAGTGTTTTGCTAGATAAAGTTTAAACATTACAACTTCTCCGAAAAATGAGAAGTGAATGGAAGGTTATGCATTGAGGAAGTGGGAGTCGACCTTGAACCTTTGTGTTCATGCCCATGGACACGATGTAGATCCTATCATGGAAGCTTCTTGAAATAATAACTATTCCTTTGGTATAAGTTCATCTTATATCTGGGATCTGGCCTTTTGCAATCGTGGTTCCGACCATGTTCTCTTTTAAATACCATTTCTCGTGCAAGATTAAGCACTTGTCTTCTGTAGAGCAATACCCCCAGTCCAACCTCTACTTTGGTCTGTCATCGAGTATTACCCCCCTGGTATCTCGAGATTATCATGGAACTGCATAACATCTTATGAGTTCTTCATCAAGTGCTACATTCCCACTGGTTCCAATTTTTTTTCACGGGCTTTGAGTTATTAAACACTCAAAGACACCGATAACTGACTCGAGTCCGCATTGCGATTAAGCAACTCTTGTAACCCTCATTACTTACGAGTTTGAACTCAATCACGTCATCCCTAGCCTGATTGGCTATATCCTTGTCATGCCGATCTTAACTGGGCTACCTGGTCCTTCTTCCCAGAGCGTAATTTTTACGATGAGCTAAGCTTACGTCGAATTTTACTCATCATATCATTTCACCTTAAACAACAAGCTTGAGTTCGAGTTTGTTTCGTAACTGTGGTTCCAATAACCTCTTGCTTCATCATTCCTTCGACTTGATGTCATCGCTGATTGATTACATCTGCATGAAATCTCTTGACAATTGTGTCGTGATCATCATCAACCTTATGAGCTCTTCCAGGATATCAATTGAATTAATGATGAGAAATACCATCCTTGCCCTCGATGATTTGTGTTGTCATCGACCTCTTTATTGCGTTCCCTCCAACAAAAACTTGTTTGTGTTCTATGTTATACCTCGAGTTCCTTGCTACCTAGCATTTGATCTTCCTTACCTCGGAAGTATTACCATCTCTTTTGTCAAGAATGTGGTGAGAATTTCACCACCTCTTAAGAATTCTTGATAACATAATACTTCTTTCCATCTTCGTACATTCCTTGGTCCCCATATTGTTTTCAACCGGAATACCGACAATTGAGCTATGACGTGTGAATTCAAAACTTCTAGCAGCCCTATTGCTTTGAAGTGAATGGGCGATAGTTCATTCTAAGTCTTTCGATAATTGAATCACCATTCTAACATTGGCCGTGCAACCCAGCCCATATTTCGAGTGCACCGTTCAACCATTGTTTAATTATGTATGTTTTCCTCGAGCATATCCCATTATATTATTTGATCTAACAAATGTCATCTTCTTGTTCACATTATCGTGGAAATCCATCCGTTTGGAATTCTCGATGAATTGTCGCTGAGCCCATCAGCCACCTTCTCATCCCCTCCTTGGTTTAATGATGAACTATTGCTTCAGAAACCCGCTCCCATAGTTCATTCCTCGAGAATCTTACAAAGTCATTTCGTCGGTTTGTGTTGCACCTTTTCCTCTCGGAGCCCCTGAGTTTGAGGTATCATGACACCAATTGGATATGAATCTCGGTCAGATATGATGGTTGGGACAACTTTCCGAGAGTTATGATGTTGATCCTTTGGTGACCCGGTAACCTGATGTCATGCCTAGCACCCCCCCTACTGGAGGACCTATCATTATAGATTCCTTTTCAGCAAGGTTATTCATTCATCCATGAGGAAATTGTAAAACTTATTCTACAAGTTATTCCTGATGGATCCTTCGTGTTTCCAAAGTCTGATCTTCACCTGAAGACCATGTCAATGCTATCTCGAAGCATGTCAATGGTACTCCGATTTTCAACAGGAACGTTGAAGCACGATGCTAAATTTTATTTATCATTTATCCTAACACCGTGGTATGGGTAATATCATGAGATTCCTCCCCCCTTACCTAAATGGTTTTCTACTTTATATCATGTCATGGATATCTTGCTCTGCTTGTCCTTGGGAAGGATATCCCCTTGAAATATGTGTTTAAACATATTTTCCCTTCCATTGTTATGTTTAATCTGATGATCATATTTTCCTTCCATTGGTTTGTTTGAACCTTTTCTATGATCTATATGATATAAGCAGTAATAATCCACTGCTTGTGCAAACACCTCAAGGTACAACTCTGTCAGTAAGACCCTGTTACTATTGTTGATGACATTCCGGTAGCCACCGATGGACGAGAACCTTGCCTATTGGTCCGCCTCGTTCAACGAGCAGGAAAGTGGTTCTCTTCGTCCCTCGCCCTCGGTACCAACGTTGATGCCGACATAACTGACATGGTACTCTCTGACATGCCTTGCTATCATGACCGTGAAAGATGTCACTGCTCCTATTAAAAAATTAATAATAATAAAAAAAAAACCACATGGTGGGCCCATAACCCACAGTTCCACAGGATCGAAACCTGACTGTCCTGTACACCCCCTATTCCCAAAGTTATTCCTCGCGCGTGGACTCGTATGTAATTCACGGGCCACTGTCCTAGTGATCTATTCTGGTATCAGACGCAATACTTACTCTCGCTACTCTGAACCCCTTTCTCACTCTGGTTCAGGCTTCGAGCAACTATCTATCCGCTTGGAGCCTCTTATGGTACCTTCGTACCTTACTCTCGAGGTATTCATATGTTCAACTTGTGAGATAATCTTATACTAATTCATGGGTTAACCCCAGATTGTTTCCCTCAAAAGCATTATGTCGTAGTGAGCTGCCCCTTATCCTTTCGTAAGTACGATGGAGTTCCCGAAGAAATGATGACAAGTTTATCATGATGCATCGGAATAAAGAATTGAAGACATCAATGAAAGGGATTAACTTCTTCGAGAAGATCCGTTAGAATATCGTAACCTAGTCTTTTCCCTTACTCCCCTCTTAAATCTCGGGACGAGATTTCTTGTAGTGGAGGAGAATTGTGACGCCCGGATAATCAAGCTACAGTAATCCCCTACTAATGATGACACATCACCTCTGTCACTGTAATTAATCTCGGGTTAATTCGAAACCGTTTCAAATTTAAATCCTAAATCAATCAAACGACAAAAGTTTTCAAAATATTAAACTAAAATGTTCGGGCTGTGCCAAAATTGGCAAAGGTAATTATAGTGCAGAAAACACATTTTTATAAAATGCCTAAATACTTTTAAATGAATTAAACAGAAAACAAATAATAAGAGATAATG
>NC_041382.1:111298751-111309187 GCF_002162155.2 Triticum dicoccoides
TGCGCCCATGCCGGCGCCGTCCGCTGCCGCCGAGCCCCCTGCTGCCCGTTCCCGCCGCTCGCCGGAGCTGGCCGGCCCTTTCCCCCCTACCCCACCGGATTCTGGCGCCCCGCCTCGCCCCTGGTGGCCTCGCGTGCGGGTGCCCCTTCGCCCGCACCGCCCGATCGGGCACACCCGATCCGCTAAGGCCTAGTGGCCCTATGACAACGGGGGCCCACACCCCAGAACGGTTTAAAAAATAAAAAAGGAAAAAAAGAATTAAAAATAAAATTATTAAATAAAAATAAAAATGATTAATAAAATTAATTATTAATTAATTAATTAACTAATGAATTAATTAAGTTAATTAATCCGGTTTAATTAATTTAATTAACTAGTTAAGTTTAATTAAACTGTAATTAGATTAACCTAAACCCTAATTAACCTAATTAGAGGATGACAGGTGGGTCCCCCCTGGACCCACATGTCAGGTTGACCAAGTCAACTCTGTTGATTGCTGACGTCATAAATCCATTTTTTTGAATAAATTAATTAATTAATTAAATTCCAGAAATTAATAAAATCTTTAGAAAATCATATCTTTTAATCCGTAACTCGGATTAAAATATTTTCAACATGAAAGTTGCTTAGAACGACGAGACGAATCCGGATACGCAGTCCGTTCGTCCGCCACACACCCCTAACCTATCGAAGTCGCAACTTTCCCCCTCTGGCTCCGCTGGCCGAAAACACGAAACCCCGGGGATATTTTCCCGGATGTTTCCCCCCTTAACCGGCATCACCTCATACCACATTAGGGCACGCCTAACATCGTTACTTGTCATGTCATGCATCGATATGCATCTGTTTACATGGTATTCATTGTTTCTTCCCCCTCTTCTCTCTGGTAGACAACGAGACCGACGCTGCTGCTGCCCAGTTCGACTACGGAGTTGACGACCCCTCTCTCTTGCCAGAGCAACCAGGCAAGCCCCCCCCCTTGATCAACAGATATCGCCTATTCTACTCTATACTGCTTGCATTAGAGTAGTGTAGCATGTTACTGCTTTCTGTTATACCTATTCTGATGCATAGCCTGGCCTTGTTACTACTGTTGTTACCTTTACCTGTAATCCTATATGCTTAGTATAGGATGCTAGTATATTCATCTGTGGCCCTACATTCTTGTCCGTCAGCCGTGCTATACTATCGGGCCGTGATCACTCGAGAGGTGATCACGGGTATATACTCTATACTTTATACATGATACATGTGGAGACTAAAGTCGGGTCGGCTGGTGGAGCACCCGCGAGTGGATCTTTGTGGCGGAGCGGCAGGGCAGGTTGAGACCGCCTAGGAGAGAGGTGGGCCTGGCCCTGTTCGGCGTTCGCGGATACTTAACACGCTTAACGAGATCTTGGTATTTGATCTGAGTTGGCTACGAGCCTATACACACTAACCATCTATGTGGGAGTAGTTATGGGTATCCCGGCGTTGTGGTATCAGCCGAAGCACTTCGTGACGTCAACGACTGAGCGGCGTGCGCCGAATTGGACTAGAACGCCACTAGGCTAGGTCTGCTTTCGGCCGCCCACGCAACGTGTAGGTGTGCTCAGGGCGATGGGCCCAGACCCCTGCGCGCTTAGGTTTAGACCGGCGTGCTGGCCTCTCTGTTGTGCCTAGGTGGGGCTGCGACGTGTTGATCTTCCGCGGCCGGGCATGACCCAGAAAAGTGTGTCCGGCCAAATGGGATCGAGCGTGTTGGGTTATGTGGTGCACCACTGTAGGGAAGTTAATCTATTCGAATAGCCGTGATCTTCGGTAACAGGACGACTTGGAGTTGTACCTTGACCTTATGACAACTAGAACCGGATACTTAATAAAACACACCCTTCCAAGTGCCAGATACAACCGGTGGTCGCTCTCTCTCGGGGATAGGAGGAGGGGATCGCCGGGTAGGATTATGCTATGCGATGCGACTGGAGATGCTACTTGGAGATGCTACTTGGAGATGCTACTTGGATATGCTACTTGGAGATGCTACTTGGAGGACTTCAATCTACTCTCTTCTACATGCTGCAAGACGGAGGCTGCCAGAAGCGTAGTCTTCGATAAGACTAGCTATCCCCCTCTTATTCTGGCATTCTGCAGTTCAGTCCACTGATATGGCCCTTTACACATATATCCATGCATATGTAGTGTAGCTCCTTGCTTGCGAGTACTTTGGATGAGTACTCACGGTTGCATTGTTCCCCCATTTTCCCACTATCTCTACTCGATTGCTGCAACCAGACGATGGAGCCCAGGAGCCAGACGCCACCGTCGATGACGACTACTACACCGGAGGTGCCTACTACTACGTGCAGCCCGCTGACGACGACCAGGAGTAGTTTAGGAGGATCCCAGGCAGGAGGCCTGCGCCTCTTTCGATCTGTATCCCAGTTTGTGCTAGCCATCTTATGGCAACTTGTTTAACTTATGTCTGTACTCAGATTTTGTTGCTTCCGCTGACTCATCTATGATCGAGCACTTGTATTCGAGCCCTCGAGGCCCCTGGCTTGTATTATGATGCTTGTATGACTTATTTATGTTTTAGAGTTGTGTTGTGATATCTTCCCGTGAGTCCCTGATCTTGATCGTACACGTTTGCGTGCATGATTAGTGTACGATTGAATCGGGGGCGTCACAGCTGTGGAGTAGAATTGCATTATGAGCTCCTCATTCCACTTTGTGAGCTTCTGCCCAACAAAGTCTGCAACTCCACAAGCACTGAAGCTGTCAAACACACCAGGATAGTGTTCCTCATTTTCCTTGATATACTTCCAGTCGACCCACCTCATTTCACACACTATAGGCTTCTTGTCCAACACTATTGTCTCATAGAAGTCCTACTGTTCCTTTGTGTGGAACCTGTAATTAACAGCAGTCCTTCTCCTGGTAGCATATGGATCTGTCTCTCTCCATAGCCTCAACCCTGAGTCTCTCCTGATCTTCATGTTCTCAGCCACAGGATGAGCATCATTGTGGTCTGGAATCTTGGGTTTGAGCTTCCTCAGGACTTGTCCTTCATCATCTTCATCAGCAGCAACTTCAGGCACTGGGGCCTTGTTCTTCTCAGCAGCTGGTATACTCTTGGTATTCCTCTTAGGTGCACTCTTGGGCTTGGAGGCTGCTTTGGGTGCTTCTTTGGGCTTTGATGAAGCAGCCCCTGTCCTAATAGCATCACCCATAAGCTTCTGGGCCTTAGGTGCTGGTGCAGCAACCTCTTCTTCCTCTTCCTCTTTAGAATCTCTCACGATTGAGGATCTCCCAAGCACTCTAGCAGTGGTCTTTTTGATCCTCTCCTTCCTCTTCTTCCCTTCTGCAGCAGCCTCTTTGGGTTCAGATCTCGAAGGCACTTGAGTAGATGCTCTGGCCTTTGACATGGTTGTCTTCCTGCTGGCCTTTTGATCTTCATCCCTGGCTTAACTGCAGCTGAGATGTACTCCTTCTTGAGCACTTTCTTCTTTGATGTGGCATCATCCTCAGTGGACACATAGTATTCATCCTCAGACTCCTAAGTTTTCTTCTTCCTTGTTCTGGTGGCAGCTTTGGGCAAGTTGCTGGGAGTGCTCCTGCTACCATCATCTGAACTGCTAGAGGGACTAGTGCCCTCACTCAGGTGAACCTGCTCCTCTGACCTGTTCTGGCTGTCACTCTGATCAGACATATTGCAAACATTGACAGCAGACCCTGTGAATAGATATAGATGAGATAGAGTGGATGAGCATCACAAAATGCAGAGGTTTTTGCAAAAGAATGAGTCAAAACTTAGTTTTAGTTTTCCACAGAAAGCATTTCGGATCAACCGATTTGTAAACTCGATGATACCGAAGTAGCTGTTGGAACCTAAACTAGTGAACTCGGTCAGACCGAGTCACAGTTTGGTGGCACTGAGACTGCTAGGGTTTCACAAAGTCCTGAACTCGGTCAAAGCGATTTACAATTCTCGGTCAGACCGAAAATTACATGTGCAATGGCCTGAGCCGAATCGGTGGTACCGAGTTCCACAACTCGGTCACAGCGATTTGCAATTCTCGGTCAGACCAAAAATTACATGTGCAATGGCCTGAGCCGAATCGGTGGTACCGAGTTCCACAACTCGGTGGGTCCGAGATGGTTTCGGCGGAAACCTAACCCTAAATTTTCAATTCAACTCTAATCTATGGAGTGTTTTGACTGGATAGAAGTGTTTCAATCATGGTAAGAATCATAATGAACACAATGTGCTAGGAATCGGACGGGGATAGCACTGTGATCGAGTCCATACCCTGGTTCGGCGATGAACTCGCTACGGCGGCAACGACGGGGAAGAATTCCGTTGACGGCGGCGGAGACCAGTGACAGGAGGCGGCTGGCGATGAGGAAGACGATCCGGAGACCCTGGAGGCAGAGCGAGCTATGCGCGGGCGAAGGGGTTTCAGAGAAATTTCCAAAATTTTGCCCGTGAGTATATATAGCCCGACCCTGTCGGTGTGACCGAGTGGAACAACTCGGTGGCACCGAGATTCATAACTGCAAGCAGTTACTGAAACTCGGTGTGACCGAAGGTTCAAATCGGTTGCACCGAGATTGAAAACCTAGATCAACTTAGTGATCTCGGTATGACCGAAATGGAGGAATCGGTCAGACCGAAAAGCACAAAGAAGTTTTGGAAGTTTAAGTCTATGACGAATCGGGGACTCCGAGTGCTCCTCACACAGAGTGGTTCGAATCTGACTTGATCAAATTTTGTGATGTAGCATGAATAGAGTTTGAGACGAGAAAAGCATAGATAGCTAGAGAGGGTTCTTAGGCATTCTTGTCCATCCACTTGGCAAAAGAAAAGAAAACCAATCAATCAAAGCAACAAGTGGATGTCCTCGAATGAGTAAAATATGCAATCAACATGCTCACACAATAAAATGGCAATTGAAATATGTGGCAAAGCATGCACAACCAATTCTAGCATCTATCAAACAATTTGCGATGACTAGGTCATCTATATATGAGTATATTGACTTAGGAGTCAAATGAGAACATTTGATCATAGGTCATACTCATCGTTTAAGCACAAGTGGGGTTACCACTTTTACATAAAGCATTGTTGTGTTCACACCATTAGAGTTGCTTTAGCTCAATTCTTAGAGTAAAGCTCCCCCTAGATGTGAGATCCCCCCTAAGAGGGATGAACTAACCTTGGGCTTTGTCGATGATGACTTCATGTAGATGTTGAAGATGTGGATGCTCAATGTTGATGTAGATCATTTGGAGCTATCCATTGGAGTGAGTTGCACTTTCAATACATACACGGGTTAGTCCCACAAGTAAAAAACAAGGATATCCATAGACATAGAGTGATGCACACACGAGATGATGTCTATGAAATCTTTTAGGTTACCTTGTCCCTTGTCTTACCAACAAGAGGGTTTGTGACTCCTTGAACTAGTGCAAGATGTGGAGGTTGATTGCACTTGTTCTTGCCAAGATGATAAGAGTGAAGTATGTTGGCGGAGTCACCCTCAAGAACTCTCTAGTTCTTATTCTTCGGGATCCACACCATCTTGATGGGAATCCTCGGTGTTGTAGTTGTACTTGATGAAGTGGAACTTGAAGTAGTCTTGGGAACCCACTTGAACAAGGCCTTAGGAGCTTCTTCAAATGCATCAATCTCCTCTTGAAGCTTGTCCTTGCCTTTTTGCTTGTGGCCTTGTGGTGGAAGATCATCTTGGGCTTGTGTCCCTTGGAAGGAAGTAGGATCATACTTCTCTTGTTGAGGAACAAACTTCGTCTTGGGGTATTGATCTTCTTCCCACTCAACTCCATTGGCATTGAACTTTCGTTCAAAACCAACACCTTGATTCTTCCGGTGCCTTCCTTGCTTGCGTACAATTTCCTCGAATTGCTTACTTCTGTCAAGGCTCTTGTAAACACCTTTCTCTATAATTCCCTTCAATAAGCTATTTTCTTGCTCAAGTGTAACTTGGCTAAGAGAATCATTAGTGGAATCAAGAGAACTACTAGAAGTAACAATATTGGATTTAGCATGATTATTGTTAATACTAGAGGAAGAATCTTTCTTGTTCTTGTTACTAGACTTGACTTGAGGCATGTAAGTGGATAAGAGTAAACACTTGGCAATGTAAGAAGAACTTTTCTTGTGAAGATCATCATTGATTGCTTTTAAGAACTCATGCTCTTGCTCAAGGTTGAGCTTTTCAAAGCGTAATTTCTCATGAGTCCTTAAAAGTTCTTGATGATCTCCTAAGATAGTTTCATGAGCTAACTTAAGAGTGTTTAGTTCTTTAGTTAGAGACTCAATATTCTCCTTATCATTGTCATTCGTTTTATCTTGATTAGCATGATTAATTGACGTTTATCATAGTATTCATCACTAGAGTTGTCAACAAGTAAATCATCATCACCTAACAAGTCATCTTCATCACTATTGAAATCAACATACTCAGGTTGTGATACCTTTGGGACTTTAGCCATGAAGCATGTTCCAACTCCTTCATTTGGTGAGTCAAATATGTCGTAGGAGTTGGTTGTCACAAGTGCTAGACCGGCAACACCTTCATCTTGAGTATATTCGGAGTCGGAGTGATAGCTTCTCTCGGAGTGGTTGTCGGAGTCGGAGCCGGATACCCATTCACCAGCATGAGCTTGATGTCTTCGTTTTGTGTAGCTCCATGATGACTTGTCCTTTCTTTCCGAATCCTTGCTTCTCCGTGAGGGTCTTCGTTCATAACGATCATCTCTACTCCTTCTTTCTCTAGATGGTGATTCTTCTGTTCTACTTCTTCTCTTGGGAGAATCTTCTCTTCTCTTGTAGGGGGCCGTACACTCATTGGAATAGTGTCCGGGCCTTCCACAATTGTAGCAGTTTCGCTCTCGACTAGAAGACCTTTTGTCATTGTAGGACCTTGACTTGGAGCTTCTCTCTTTGCTTCTACTCTTGTAGAACTTGTTGAAGTTATTCACCATTAAGCTTAATTCTTCATTGAAGGTTTGTTTCTCACTCGATGATGTGGGGGCTTCACCTGAGGCTTTGTAGGCACCACTTGATTTGTTGTGAAGTTCCTCTTCATCCTTGAGTGACATCTCATGAGCAACAATTCTTCCAATGACTTCCGTTGGCTTGAGATCTTTGTAATTGGACATCATTTGGATCAATGTGCACACGGTATCATATTTTCCATCCAAGGCTCTTAGGATCTTCTTCATGATGAATCTATCGGTCATCTCTTCACTCCCTAAGCCGGCAATATCATTTGTGATAATAGCAAGCCTAGAGTACATTTCAGCAACACCTTCACCATCCTTCATTTTGAACTTGTCAAGTTGACTTTGAAGCACATCCAATTTGGATTCCTTGACGGAGTCGGTACCTTCGTGCATATCAATCAAAGTATCCCAAATTTCCTTTGCATTCTCAAGACGGCTGATTTTGTTGAATTCTTCGGGGCACAATCCGTTGAAGATGATATCACAAGCTTGAGCGTTGTATTGCAGCATCTTCAACTCTTCCGCGGTAGCTTCACAGTTCAGTTGTTTCCCATCAAAGAATTCACCTTGCAAGCCAATACACACAATAGCCCAAACGGCGGGGTTATGTCCAAGAATATGCATTTTCATCTTATGCTTCCAACTAGCAAAATTAGTACCATCAAAGTAAGGACCTCTATGGTGATAATTTCCCTCGCTAGACGGCATACTCTCCTAGGTTGTGAAACCAAGGCTATGATCACCAAAAGCTATGGAAATCAAAGCAAATGGAGACCGAAGCTCTGATACCACTTGTAGGATCGAAAGTATGTCTAGAGGGGGGTGATTAGACTACTTGACCAAATAAAAATCTAGCCTTTTCCCAATTTTAGTTCTTGGCAGATTTTAGCTATCTTAGTACAAGTCAAGCAATCTCCACACAATTCAAGCAAGCATGCAAAAGAGTTTATGAGCAGCGGAAAGTAAAGCATGCAACTTGCAAGAATGCAAAGGGAAGGGTTTGGAGGATTCAAACGCAATTGGAGACACGGATGTTTTTGTCGTGGTTCCGATAGGTGGTGCTATCGTACATCCACGTTGATGGAGACTTCAACCCATGGAGGGTAACGGTTGCGCGAGTCCACGGAGGGCTCCACCCACGAAGGGTCCACGAAGAAGCAACCTTGTCTATTCCATCACGGCCGTCGCCCACAAAGGACTTGCCTCACTAGCGGTAGATCTTCACGAAGTAGGCGATCTCCTTGCCCTTACACACTCCTTGGTTCAACTCCACAATCTTGTCGGAGGCTCCCAAGTGACACCTAGCCAATCTAGGAGACACCACTCTCCAAGAAGTAACAAATGGTGTGTTGATGATGAACTCCTTGCTCTTGTGCTTCAAATGATAGTCTCCCCAACACTCAACTCTCTCTCACAGGATTTGGATTTGGTGGAAAGAAGATTTGAGTGGAAAGCAACTTGGGGAAGGCTAGAGATCAAGATTCATATGGTTGGAATGGAATATCTTGACCTCAACACAAGTGTAGGTGGTTCTCTCTCAGAAAATGTGTATTGGAAGTGTAGGTATGTTCTGATAGCTTTCTCCACGAATGAAGAGTGCTTGGAGGGGTATATATAGCCTCCACACAGAATCTAACTGTTACACACAATTTCCCAAACTCGGTGGGACCAAATGGTTAAACTCGGTCGGACCGATTTAGCAAACCTAGTAACCGTTAGGATTTTCGGTGGGACTGAGATGCAACTCGGTAGGACCGATATGGTTAGGGTTAGGGCATAACGTAATCTCAGTGTGACCGATTACACAAACTCGGTGAGACCAATTTTGGTAATAAGCTAACCAGAGAGTTGGTCAGGTAAACTCGGTGGGACCGATTCGCTCATCTCAGTGAGACCGAAATGTTGCAAAAGGGAAACAGAGAGTTTACATTGCAATCTCGGTGGGACCGATCGCTCATCTCGGTAAGACCGAAATGTTACGAAGGGAAAGAGAGAGATTACAATCCCATCTCGGTGGTACCGAGATTCCTATCGGTGAGACCGATTTGCCTCGGGTTTGTGGCAGTGGCTATGACATTTGAAACTCGGTGGTGCCGGATAGAAAGAATCGGTGGGGCCGAGTTTGACTTTTGGTTTAGGTCATATGTGGATGTGGGAAGGTAGTTGAGGGTTTTGGAGCATATCACTAAGCATTTTGAGCAAGCAAGCCATTAAGCAACACCTCGTCCCTCCTTGATAGTATTGGCTTTTCCTATAGACTCAATGTGATCTTGGATCACTAAAATATAAAATGTAGAGTCTTGAGCTTCAAGCTTGAGCCAAACTTTTTGTCCTTAGAATTTTGAGGGATCCACTTTCCTCTTCCATGCCACGCCATTCATTGAGCTTTTCCTGAAATATTAATCTTGGAATAATGTTAGATCAATGAGCTATATGTTGTTAGGAATTACCAAAACCACCCAGGGATAGTTGCACTTTCAAACATCCTGAAGTCCATGTACCAGGTTCGTGAGTTCGTGCGTGCGCCCCTCTCGCTTCCATGTACCAATACCTTTGTGTGGATTCAGTGTTTGATTCCAATAGCCAAGATTGAGTTGTTGTCTAGGTTTGGTTGTGAGTTCTTGATCACTGGGGTAGTACTACAAGGTAAGAAGCCAAAATTGGAGGGCAGTTGAAAGGATCGAGATGGACCTAGAGGGGGGGTGTGAATAGGTACAATAACAAATTTTAATTATTACTTAGCAATTTTAGGCAATAATTTGGAATATGAAGGTGAGCCTAACAATTGCAAGTGTGATGCTAAGGGCTAAGCAGGATAAACAAGTATCACAAGTATGTAAATAAGCAAGCACAATATGAAATGAGTAAGAGCTGAGAGATAAGTAACCACCAGTAGAGAGTTAGGGTTAGGGATAACCACAACTCCGGGAGAAGAGGATGTATGCCAATATTCACTTCCTTGGAGGGAAGCTACGTCACCATAAGAGAGGTGGATGTTACGATGAAGGCACACCAACGCCATGAAGGCTCGCCCTATTCTCCTTTTGAGACAACACCACCGAGGTGTTTCTCAACCACTAGTGGTAGACCTTGGGGTGGTCTTCAAACCCTCACAAACTTTTCCGGGGGTAATCACAAGGGTCGATTCCTCTCCGAAAGAATCCTACCGCTTAGGAGTCTCCAACCTCCAAGAGCAACAAGAACGATGGGGAAAAGCTCAAAACTTGCTCAAATCACGAATTCCTTTGGTGCAAAGAAGGGGAAGGAGTGGATCTATCACTTGATCAGACAACTCCTCTCAAATGCTCTCAAATCCCTTGGGGATCTAAGACTTGGTGTGGAGAAGTGAGAGAGAGAGAGAGAGAGAGAGAGAGAGAGAGTGAAATGTGTTCTAGGGTTTGTTCAAAGTGAATGGTCAACCTTATCCCGTG
>NC_041382.1:111309588-111430816 GCF_002162155.2 Triticum dicoccoides
GAGGGCTATATATAGTGTGAGCACAAATATGACCGTTGTACTGTAAGTGAATGAGCAGGCCGGACATCCGGGCAAGGGGCCGGACATCCTGCCTGGTGATGACCCACAAGTGTAGGGGATCTATCATAGCCTTTTCGATAAGTAAGAGTGTCGAACCCAACGAGGAGCAAAAGGAAATGATACGCGATTTTCAGCAAGGTATTCTCTGCAAGCAATGAAATTATCGGTAACAGATAGTTTTGTGATAAGATAAATTGTAACGAGCAACAAGTAATAAAAGTAAATAAGGTGCAGCAAGATGTCCCAATCCTTTTTGTAGCAAAGGAAAAGCCTGGACAAACTCTTATATAAAGGAAAGCTCTCCTGAGGACACATGGGAATTATCGTCAAGCTAGTTTTCATCATGCTCATATGATTCGCGTTCGGTACTTTGATAATTTGATATGTGGGAGGACCGGTGCTTGGGTACTGTCCTTCATTGGACAAGCATCTCACTTATGATTAACCCCTATTGCAAGCATCCGCAACTACAACATAAGTATTAAGGTAAACCTAACCATAGCACGAAACATATGGATCCAAATCAGCCCCTTACGAAGCAACTCATAAACTAGGGTTTAAGCTTCTGTCACTCTAGCAACCCATCATCTACTTATTACTTCCCAATGCCTTCCCCTAGGCCCAAATAATGGTGAAGTGTCATATAGTCGACGTTCACATGACACCACTAAAGGAGAGACAACATACATCTCATCAAAATATTGAACGAATACCAAATTCACATGACTACTTATAGCAAGACTTCTCCCGTGTCCCCAGGAACAAACGTAACTACTCACAAAGCATATTCATGTTCATAATCAGAGGGGTATTAATATGCATAATGGATCTAAACATATGATCTTCCACCAAATAAACCAACTAGCATCAAGTACAAAGAGTAATCAACACTACTAGCAACCCACAGGTACCAATCTGAGGTTTGGATACAAAGATTGGATAGAAGAGATGGACTAGGGTTTGAGATGAGATGGTGCTAGTGAAGATGTTTATGGAGATTTACCCCCTCCCAATGAGAGGATCGATGGTGATGATGATGGTGATGATTTCCCCATCCCGGAGGGAAGTTTCCCCGGCAGAACAGCTCCGCCGGAGCCCTAGATTGGTTTTGCCAAGGTTTCGCCTCGTGGCGGCGGAGTTTTGTCCCGTGAGCTAGCTTATGATTTTTTCCTCGACGAAAGACTCCATATAGCCAAAGATGGGCATCAGAGGGCCACCAGGGAGCCCACGAGGCAGGGGGCGTGCCCAGGGGGGGTAGGGCGCGCCCCCACCCTCGTGGACGGTGGGTGGCCCCCCTCTGGTACTTCTTTCACCCAATATTTTATATATATTCTGAAACGGGCTCCCGTGAAGTTTCAGGACTTTTGGAGATGTGCAGAATAGGTCTCTAATATTTGCTCCTTTTCCAGCCCAGAATTCCAGCTGTCGGCATTCCCCCTCTTCATGTAAACCTTGTAAAATAAGAGAGAATAGGCATAAGTATTGTGACATAATGTGTAATAACAACCCATAATGCAATAAATATCGATATAAAAGCATGATGCAAAATGGACGTATGAACTCCCCCAAGCTTAGACCTCGCTTGTCCTCAAGCGAAAGCCGAAATGGAAAAATATGTCCACATGTTTAGAGATAGAGGCGTCGATAAAATAAAATATATACATGAGGGCATCATGATCATTCTTAGAACAGCAACAAATATATATATTGTCATATGATCTCTTATGCTAAAGTAACAATTCATTCACAGTTTCAAGTATGAATCATAAACTTCATTAAAATCCAACAAACTATAATCTTGGTCATTGAAGCAATTGCAATTTATCATAACATAGGAAAGAGTCAATATAAGAGCTTTTCAACAAGTCCACATACTCAACCATCATTTAGTCTTTCACAATTGCTAACACTCACGCGATATTTATGGTTATGAAGTTTTAGCCGGACATAGAGAAAGATAGGGCTTATAGTTTTGCCTCCCAACCTTTTACCTCAAGGGTAATGTCAACAATAATAGTTCATGAAAACTCACATCCAATTAGCTATATATATCAGGATCTTTCCAACACATTGTGCTTGCCCAAGGATAAAATGTAAAAAAGGAAAGTTGAAGACCACCAAGACTCTTATATGAAGTATAAGACAAGAATAAAAGATAGCCCCTTGGCAGAGGGAAGCAGAGGTTGTCATGTGCTTTATGGTTGGATGCACAAAATCTTAACGCAAAAGAACGTCACTTTATATTGGCACTTGTGATATGGACCTTTATTATGCAGTCCATCGCTTTTATTTCTTCCACATCACAAGATCGTATAAAGCTTATTTTCTCCGTGCTAATAAATCATACATATTTAGAGAGCAATTTTTATTGCTTTCAACGATGACAACTTACTTGAAGGATCTTACTCAATCCATAAGTAGATATGGTGGACTCTCATGGCTAAACTGGGTTTAAGGATATTTGGAAGCACAAGTAGTATTTCTACTTGGTGCAAAGAATTTGGCTAGCATGAGAGGGAAAGGCAAGCTCAACATGTTGGATGATCCATGACAATATAATTTATCTCAGATGTAAGAAAACATAACCCATTACGTTGTCTTCCTTGTCCAACGTCAACTCTTTAGCATGTCATATTTTAATGAGTGCTCACAATCATAAAAGATGTCTAAGATAGTATATTTATATGTGAAAACCTCTCTTTCTTTATTACTTCTTATTAATTGCAACGATGACCAAAACTATGTTTGTCAACTCTCAACAACTTTTATTCATCATACTCTTTATATGTGAAGTCATTACTCTCCATA
The DNA here is from genome assembly GCF_002162155.2 of Triticum dicoccoides. Taxonomy (NCBI): domain Eukaryota; kingdom Viridiplantae; phylum Streptophyta; class Magnoliopsida; order Poales; family Poaceae; genus Triticum; species Triticum dicoccoides. Next base: position 111,312,457 of record NC_041382.1, read on the forward strand.
AGATCCATAAGATCTCTTTATTTCTTTTTATTTTTCTTTTTTATTTTATTCCCTCAAGATCATAGCAAGATAATCAAGCCCTTGACTCAACACTAATCTTTATTATATATAGCTCACGGACTCGATTACATAGAAGGATCATAAAGCAAAACTCAAAACTAGATCATGCTAGAACTTTATGCTACTAGATCCAGATATTACCAAAAGGATCGAACTAAGAAAAATGGTAAAGATAAAGGTGTGGTGGTGATATGATACCGGGCACTCCCCCAAGCTTGGCAGTTGCCAAGGGGAGTGCCCATACCCATGTGTTTATGTCTCTTTCTTCGGAGGTGGTGATGATGGAGTTGTTGATGGTGTGTGCTTCTTCCTTAATTTGCGCTTGAGGATAGAATTTTGCTCCCTTAGGTGATGTCTACTACACAACCTTCTTCTTGTAGACGTTGTTGGGCCTCCAAGTGCAGAGGTTTGTAGGACAGTAGCAAATTTCTCTCAAGTGCATGACCTAAGGTTTATCAATCCGTGGGAGGCGTAGGATGAAGATGGTCTCTCTCAAACAACCCTGCAACCAAATAACAAAGAGTCTCTTGTGTCCCCAACACACCCAATACAATGGTAAATTGTATAGGTGCACTAGTTCGGTGAACAGATGGTGACAACATGCAACAAAGAGTCACTCCAAAGTCACTAATAGCGGAGAACAAACGAAGAGATTATTGTAGGGTACGAAACCACCTCAAAGTTATTCTTTCTGATCGATCTATTCAAAAGTTCGTACTAGAATAACACCTTAAGACACAAATCAACCAAAACCCTAATGTCACCTCAAGTATCCGTGGGTATGATTATATGATATGCATCACACAATCTCAGATTCATCTATTCAACCAACACAAAGAACTTCAAAGGGTGCCCCAAAGTTTCTACCGGAGAGTCAAGACGAAAACGTGTGCCAACCCCTATGCATAAGTTCACGAGGTCACAGAACTCGCAAGTTGATCACCAAAACATACATCAAGTGGATCACGTGATATCCCATTGTCACCACAGATAAGCACATGCAGGACATATATCAAGTGTTCTCAAATCCTTAAAGACTCAATCCCATAAGATAACTTCAAAGGGAAAACTCAATCCATCACAAGAGAGTAGAGGGGGGAGAAACATCATAAGATCCAACTATAATAGCAAAGCTCGCGGTACATCAAGATCGTGCCGAATCAAGAACACGAGAGAGAGAGAGAGAGAGAGAGAGAGAGAGAGAGAGAGAGAGATCACATAGCTACTGGTACATACCCTCAGCCCCGAGGGTAAACTACTCCCTCCTCATCATGGAGAGCGCAGGGATGATGAAGATGGCCACCGGAGAGGTATTCCCCCCTCCGGCAGGGTGCCGAAATGGGTCTAGATTGGTTTTCAGTGGCTACAGAGGCTTCTGGCGGTGGAACTCCCGATCTAGGTTTCTTTCTAGAATTTTCAGTATATATAAGAGGTTTTGGTGTCGAGAACAAGTCAGGGGGGTCTCCAGGCTGTCCACGAGGTAGGGAGGCACGCCCAGGGGGGTGGGCGAGCCCCCCACCCTCGTGGGCAGCCCGGGACTCTTCTGGACCAACTCTTTTACTCCATGGCCTTCTTCTGGTCCAAAAATAAGTTCTGTGAAGTTTCAAGTCAATTGGACTCCGTTTGATTTTCCTTTTGTGTAAAACTCAAAATCAAGGAAAAAACAGAAACTAGCATTGGGCTCTAGGTTAATAGGTTAGTCCCAAAAATCATATAAAATACCATATAAATGCATATCAAACATCCAAGGTTGATAATATAATAGCATGGAACAATCAAAAATTATAGATACGTTGGAGACATATCAAGCATCCCCATGCTTAATTCCTGCTCGTCCTCGAGTAGGTAAATGATAAAAATAGAATTTTTGATGTGGAATGCTACCTAACATATTTATACATACAATTATCTTTATTATAGCATGAATGTTCAGATTCGAAAGATTCAAGACAAAAGTTTAATATTGACATAAAAATAATAATACTTCAAGCATACTAACCAAGCAATTATGTCTTCTCAAAATAACATGGCTAAAGAATGCTCATCCCTACAAAATCATATAGTTTGGCCATGCTCCATTTTCGTCACACAAGAATGCTCTCATCATGCACAATCCCGATGACAAGCCAAGCAATTGTTTCATACTTTAGTAATCTCAAACTTATTTCAACTTTCACGCAATACATGAGCGTGAGCCATGGACATAGCAATATGGGTGGAATAGAATATAATGATGGAGGTTGTGTGGAGAAGACAAAAAGGGAGAAAGTCTCAAATTGACGCGGCTAATCAACGGGCTATGGAGATGCCCATCAATTGATGTCAATGCGAGGAGTAGGGAGTGCCATGCAACGGATGCACTAGAGCTATAAATGTATGAAAGCTCAACAAAAGAAACTAAGTGGGTGTGCATCCAACTTGCTTGCTCACGAAGACCTAGGGCATTTGAGGAAGCCCATCGTTGGAATATACAAGCCATGTTCTATAATGAAAAATTCCCACTAGTATATGAAAGTGACGAAACAAGAGACTCTCTATCATAAAGATCATGGTGCTACTCTGAAACACAAGTGTGTAAAAAAAGGATAGTAGCATTGCCCCTTTTTATTTCTTTTCTTTTTCTTTTTCTTCTTTTTGGGCCTTTTTTTATTTGGCCTTTCTCTTTTCTTGGGACAATTCTCTATTAATGATGATCATCACACTTTTATTTATTTACAACTCAAAGATTACAACTCGATACTAGAACAAAGTATGACTCTATATGAATGCCTCCGGCGGTGTACCGGGATGTGCAATGACTAATGAGTGACATGTATGAAAGAATTATGAACGGTGGCTTCACCACAAATACGATGTCAACTACATGATCATGCAAGGCAATATGACAATGATGAAGCGTGTCATAATAAACGGAACGGTGGAAAGTTGCATGGCAATATATCTCGGAATGGCTATGGAAATGCCATAATAGGTAGATATGGTGGCTGTTTTGAGGAAGATATAAGGAGGTTTATGTGTGATAGAGCGTATCATATCACGGGGTTTGGATGCACCGGCAAAGTTTGCACCAACTCTGAAGGTGAGAAAGGGCAATGCACGGTACCGAAGAGGCTAGCAATGATGGAAAGGTGAGAGTGTGTATAATCCATGGACTCAACATTAGTCATAAAGAACTCACATACTGATCCGTCTCCAACGTATCTATAATTTTTTATTGTTCCATGCTATTATATTACCAACCTTGGATGTTTTATATGCATTTATATGCTATTTTATATGATTTTTGGGACTAACCTATTAACCTAGAGCCCAGTGCCAGTTTCTGTTTTTTCCTTGTTTTAGAGTATCGCAGAAAAGGAAAATCAAACGGAGTCCAATTGACCTGAAACATTACGGAACTTATTTTTGGACCAGAAGAAGCCCACGGAGTATCGGAGTTGGACCAGGAGAGTCCCGGGCTGCCCACTAGGGTGCGGGGGGGCGCCCCCTGCCTCGTGGACAGCCCGGAGGTCCATCGACGTACTTCTTCCTCCCATATATACCCATATACCCTAAAAACTTCGGGGAGAAAAATAGATCGGGAGTTCCGCCGCCAGAAGCCTCCGTAGCCACCAAAAACCAATCTAGACCCGTCCCGGCACCCTGACGGAGGGGGAATCCCTCTTCGGTGGCCATCTTCATCATCCCGGTGCTCTCCATGACGAGGAGGGAGTAGTTCTCCCTCGGGGCCGAGGGTATGTACCAGTAGCTATGTGTTTGATCTCTCTCTCTCTCTCTCTCTCTCTCTCTCTCTCGTGTTCTTGAGGTGGTACAATCTTGATGTATCGCGAGATTTGCTATTATAGCTGGATCTTATGATGTTTCTCCCCCCTCTACTCTCTTGTAATGAATTGAGTTTTCTCTTTGAAGTTATCTTATCGGATTGAGTCTTTAAGGATTTGAGAACACTTGATGTATGTCTTGCGTGGGATAACCGTGGTGACAATGGGTTATTCTATTGATTCACTTGATATATGTTTTGGTGATCAACTTGCGCGTTCCTCCCATGAACCTATGCATAGGCGTTGGCACATGTTTTCGTCTTGACTCTTCGGTAGAAACTTTGGGGCACTCTTTGAAGTACTTTGTGTTGGTTGAATAGATGAATCTGAGATTGTGTGATGCATATTGTATAATCATACCCACGGATACTTGAGGTGACATTGGAGTATCTAGGTGACATTAGGGTTTTGGTTGATTTGTGTCTTAAGGTGTTATTCCAGTACGAACTGTAGGGCTGTTTGTGACACTTATAGGAATAGCCCAACGGATTGATTGGAAAGAATAACTTTGAGGTGGTTTCCTACCCTACCATAATCTCTTCGTTTGTTCTCCGCTATTAGTGACTTTGGAGTGACTCTTTGTTGCATGTTGAGGGATAGTTATGTGATCCAATTATGTTATTATTGTTGAGAGAACTTGCACTAGTGAAAGTATGAACCCTAGGCCTTGTTTCAATGCATTGCAATACCGTTTGTGCTCACTTTTATCACTAGTTACCTTGCTGTTTTTATATTTTCAGATTACAAAAACCTTTATCTACCATCCATATACCACTTGTATCACCATCTCTTCGCCGAACTAGTGCACCTATACAATTTACCATTGTATTGGGTGTGTTGGGGACACAAGAGACTCTTTGTTATTTGGTTGCAGGGTTGATTGAGAGAGACCATCTTCATCCTACGCCTCCTACGGATTGATAAACCTTAGGTCATCCACTTGAGGGAAATTTGCTACTGTCCTACAAACCTCTGCACTTGGAGGCCCAACAACGTCTACAAGAAGAAGGTTGTGTAGTAGACATCAAGCTCTTTTCTGGCGCCGTTGCCGAGGAGGTTAGCGCTTGAAGGTATATCTTTAGATCTTGCAATCGAATCTTTTTGTTTCTTGTTTTAGCACTAGTTTAGTTTATAAAATAAAACTACAAAAAATATGGAATTGAGTTTGCTTCATACGCCTCATCTTTTTAATATCTTTCGTGAGTATGATGGAAAGGAAAATTGTGCCAAAGTGTTAGAAGAAGAATGCATTAAAATGTTTGGCACTAAATCTTTGAATGATGAGCATGATTGCAATGTTGGTAGTATGAACTCCTTGAATATCCATAGTACTAATGGTGATTGCACTAGTTATGATGAAAATGTCTCCTATAAACATGTCAATTTTTGTGGAGTGCATTGGGTTTGCAAGTACACAGCAAATAGGGAAGATAGATATTGCAAGAGGCATAAGTACTTAGAAACTAAATTGTTGCAAGAAAGGCTAGATGTTTGTGCTGAAAATTTAAATTTTCTTGGCCATACTTGTGAGCTTTGCAATGAACGTGGTCATTTAACCATCCGGTGCAAATTGTTTCGTGATTTAATCGTTTCCAAAAATTGTGATGACTTGATTTCTCTTGCACATCATAATGAACTTAGTTTGCTTATGGGTTACAAAGAAATCAAACGTATAACTAACTATCTTCCAGTATTTGCCCGTGATAAACTTCTTGGCTTTGATCTAGAGGAAATTTATATGTATTGTGCGGTAAATTGTATTGAAAATCCTTATATTGCCAACTACATAAAGAAAATAAAACAAATAGAAGATGAAGAGAATACTAATGAAAGGGAAGAGACTTCCCAATACCCTCCTATTATTTCTTATGATGAAACAGGTAACGAGGAGGAGCCTCCTATTCAACCAATCTCATTAATAAGGAGCTCCAGAAGGAGGATTGAACCCACACATGATGTGGTGAAGAAGAAGAAAAGAAAAAGGAAGAGAGGTAAAAAGATATCTCTCTCAAATAATGATGCTCCTATTACTGTTGTGCCTCATGAAAATATAATTGTGGAAGATAATGATACTTCTTATGATCTTGAAAATCTTTTTGGCACTTGCTTGGAAGAATATGATAATTGCTATACTATTGGTGCTATCCATACTATTAATGATGAGAGTGATTATGCTTATGATATGAAAAGGCCCAAGCTTGGGGATGCTATGTTTGATGAAGATGATGTTTTTGAGAATATATTTGCTGCAATTAATGTTTGTCCCAAGCTTGGGGATGCTACGTTTAATGAAGATGATATTTTTAGTCTCCCAAGTTTTGATATGAAAATTTATAATTATGATAGCATGCCTCCTACTTATTATGATTATAATATTTATGAAAGTGGATTTGGATAGGTCATGACTTTATTTAGTGATGTATCCACTATTTCGGAAGAGGTTTCAATTGATTATGATGAGAACAAAGTTGCTACTTATGATGATTATTGTGATGAAACTTATGCTATACAAAGTAGTGATGATTATATTTATGAAACTTGTCATGATTATGCTTACCCTTTTTCCGAATATTACTCTTTTAATGTGGAAACAATTTATAGTATTCAAGTCTCTTATGATACTCCCACTATTCCGAATGAGAAGAATTTTGCTTATGTGGAGAGTAATAAAATTTCTATGCTTGTAGATCATGAAAAGAATGGTTTAGGTGATGGTTATATTGTTGAATTCATTCATGATGCTACTGAAAATTATTATGAGGGAGGAACATATGCTTGTAGGAATTTCAATAATATCAAGTTTCCTCTCTATGTGCTTAAAGTTTTGAAGTTATGCTTGTTTTGCCTTCCTATGCTAGTTGATTATTGTTCCCATAAGTTGTTTGCTCACAAAATCCCTATGCATAGTAAGTGGGTTAGGCTTAAATGTGCTAGTCATATTCTTCATGATGCTCTCTTTATGTTACAATTCTTATCTTTTATGTGAGCATCATTGAAATCATCATGCCTAGCTAGGGGCGTTAAACAATAGCGCTTGTTGGGAGGCAACCCAATTTTATTTTTGTTCCTTGATTTTTGATCCTGTTTAGTAATAAATAATTTATCTATCCTCTGTTATGATTGAGTTTTAATGTTTTAATTAGTGTTTGTGTCAAGTAGAACCATTGGGAAGACTTGGGGAAAGTCTTGTTGATCTTACTGAAAAAAACAGAAACTTTAGCGCTCACGAGAATTGCTGCCATTTTTTATTGGAGAGTGATATTTAGTTAATTATTTTTGAATAAGATTAATAGATAAATTCCTCACGTCCAGAAAATTATTTTAGAATTTTTGGGGTTCCAGAAGTATACGTTTGATCCAGATTACTACAGACTGTTCTGTTTTTGACAGATTCTGTTTTCTGTGTGTTGTTTGCTTATTTTGATGAATCTATTGCTAGTAAAATAGTTTATAAACCATAGAGAAGTTAGAATACAGTAGGTTTAACACCAATATAAACCAAGAATTAGTTTTTTACAGTACCTTGAAGTGGTCTTTTGTTTTCTTTCGCTAACGGAGCTCACGAGATTTTCTATTTTGAGTTTTGTGTTGTGAAGTTTTCAAGTTTTGGGTAAAGATTCGATGGACTATGGAATAAGGAGTGGCAAGAGCCTAAGGTTGGGGATGCCCAAGGCAACCCAAGGTAATATTCAAGGACAACCAAGAACCTAAGCTTGGGGATGCCCCGGTGGCATCCCCTCTTTCGTCTTCGTTCATCGGTAACTTTACTTGGAGCTATATTTTTATTTGCCACATGATATGTGTTTTGCTTGGAGCGTCATTTCATTTTATTTTGTTTTGCTTGCTGTTTGAATAAAATACCAAGATCTGAAATTCTTAAATGTTAGAGAGTCTTCACATAGTTTCATAATTATTAAACTACTCATTGATCTTCACTTATATCTTTCGGAGTAGTTTGTCATTTGCTCTAGTGCTTCACTTATATCTTTCTAGAGCACGGTGGTGGTTTTATTTTATAGAAATAGATGAACTCTCATGCTTCACTAATATTATTTTGAGAGTCTTTAAAACAGCATGGTAGTTTTCTTTGGTTATGAATCTAGTCCTAATATCATAGGCATCCAAGATGGGTATAATAAAAACTTTCATATAGAATGCATTGAATACTAAGAGAAGTTTGATACTTGATAATTGTTTCGAGATATGGAGATGGTGATATTAGAGTCATGCTAGTTGAGTAGTTATGAATTTGAGAAACACTTGTGTTGAAGTTTGTGATTCCCATAGCATGCACGTATGGTGAACCGTTATGTGATGAAGTCGGAGCATGATTTATTTATTGATTGTATTCCTTATGAGTGGCGGTCGGGGACGAGCGATGGTCTTTTCCTACCAATCTATCCCCCTAGGAGCATGCGCGTAGTACTTTGTTTCGATAACTAATAGATTTTTGCAATAAGTATGTGAGTTCTTTATGACTAATGTTGAGTCCATGGATTATACGCACTCTCACCCTTCCACCATTGCTAGCCTCTCTAGTACCGCGCAACTTTCGTCGGGACCTTAAACCCACCATGTACCCTCCTCAAAACAACCACCATATCTACCTATTATTGCATTTCCATAGCCATTCCGAGATATATTGCCATGCAACTTTCCACCGTTATGTTTATTATGACACGCTCCATCATTGTCATATTGCTATGCATGATCATGTAGTTGACATTGTATTTGTGGCAATGCCACCGTTCATAATTCTTTCTTACATGTCACTCTTGAGTCATTGAACATCCCGGTACACCGCCGAAGGCATTCATATAGAGTCATATTTTGTTCTAAGAATCGAGTTGTAATTCATGAGTTGTAAGTAAATAAAAGTGTGATGATCATCATTATTAGAGCATTGTCCCAAGTGAGGAAAGGATGATGGAGACTATGATTCCCCCACAAGTCGGGATGAGACTCCGGACGAAAAATAAAAAAGAGAGGCCAAAGAAGCCCAAATAAAAAATGAGAGAAAAAGAGAGAAGGGACAATGCTACTATCCTTTTACCACACTTGTGCTTCAAAGTAGCACCATAATCTTCATTATAGAGTCTCCTATGTTGTCACTTTCATATACTAGTGGGAATCTTTCATTATAGAACTTGGCTTGTATATTCCAATGATGGGCTTCCTCAAAATGCCCTAGGTCTTCGTGAGCAAGCGAGTTGGATGCACACCCACTTAGTTTCTTTTTGAGCTTTCATACATTTATAGCTCTAGTGCATCTGTTGCATGGCAATCCCTACTCACTCACATTGATATCTATTGATGGGAATCTCCATAGCCCGTTGATACACCTAGTTGATGTGAGACTATCTTCTCCCTTTTTGTCTTCTCCACAACAACCATTCTATTCCACCTATAGTGCTATGTCCATGGCTCATGCCCATGTATTGCGTGAACATTGAAAAAGTTTGAGAACATCAAAAGTATGAAACAATTGCTTGGCTTGTCATCGGGGTTGTGCATTATTTAAATACTTTGTGTGGTGAAGATGGAGCATAGCCAAACTATATGATTTTGTAGGGATAGCTTTCTTTGGCCATGTTATTTTGAGAAGACATGATTACTTCGTTAGTATGCTTGAAGTATTATTATTTTTATGTCAATATTAAACTTTTGTCTTGAATCTTATGGATCTGAATATTCTTGCCACAATAAAGAGAACTACATTGATAAATAAGTTAGGTAGCATTCCACATCAAAAATTCTGTTTTTTATCATTTACCTACTCGAGGACGAGCAGGAATTAAGCTTGGGGATGCTGATACGTCTCCAACGTATCAATAATTTTTGATTGTTCCATGCTATTATATTATCAACCTTGGATGTTTTATATGCATTTATAAGCTATTTTATATGATTTTTGGGACTAACCTATTAACCTAGAGGCCAGTGCTAGTTCCTATTTTTTCCTTGTTTTAGAGTATCGCAGAAAAGGAAAATCAAACAGAGTCCAATTGACCTGAAACTTCACGAAACTTATTTTTGGACCAGAAGAAGCCCACGGAGTATCGGAGTTGGACTAGGAGAGTCCCGGGCTGCCCTGGAGGGTGGGGGGCGCGCCCCCCTGCCTCGTGGACAGCCCGAAGGTCCACCGACGTACTTCTTCCTCCCATATATACCCATATACCCTAAAAACTTCGGGGAGCACAATAGATCGGGAGTTCCGCCGCCAGAAGCCTCCGTAGCCACCAAAAACCAATCTAGACCCATCCTGGCACCCTGACAGAGGGGGAATCCCTCTCTGAGGGCCATCTTCATCATCCCGGTGCTCTCCATGACGAGGAGGGAGTAGTTCTCCCTCGGGGCTGAGGGTATGTACCAGTAGCTATGTGTTTGATCTCTCTCTCTCTCTCTCTCGTGTTCTTGAGGTGGTACGATCTTGATGTATCACGAGCTTTGCTATTATAGTTGGATCTTATGATGTTTCTCCCCCCTCTACTCTCTTTTAATGGATTGAGTTTTCCCTTTGAAGTTATCTTATCGGATTGAGTCTTTAAGGATTTGATAACACTTGATGTATGTCTTGCGTGGGATAACCGTGGTGACAATGGGTTATTCTATTGATTCACTTGATGTATGTTTTGGTGATCAACTTGTGGGTTCCTCCAATGAACCTATGCATAGGGGTTGGCACATGTTTTCGTCTTGACTCTTCGGTAGAAACTTTGGGGCACTCTTTGAAGTACTTTGTGTTGGTTGAATAGATGAATCTGAGATTGTGTGATGCATATCGTATAATCATACCCACGGATACTTGAGGTGACATTGGAGTATCTAGGTGACATTAGGGTTTTGGTTGATTTGTGTCTTAAGGTGTTATTCCAGTACGAATTATAGGGCTGTTTGTGACACTTATAGGAATAGCCCAACGGATTGATTGGAAAGAATAACTTTGAGGTGGTTTCCTACCCTACCATAATCTCTTCGTTTGTTCTCCGCTATTAGTGACTTTGGCATGACTCTTTGTTGCATGTTGAGGGATAGTTATCTGATCCAATTATGTTATTATTGTTGAGAGAACTTGCACTAGTGAAAGTATGAACCCTAGGCCTTGTTTCAACGCATTGCAATACCGTTTGTGCTCACTTTTATCACTAGTTACCTTGCTATTTTTATATTTTCATATTACAAAAATCTTTATCTACCATCCATATACCACTTGTATCACCATCTCTTCGCCGAACTAGTGCACCTATACAATTTACCATTGTATTGGGTGTGTTGGGGACACAAGAGACTCTTTTTTATTTGGTTGCAGGGTTGCTTGAGAGAGACCATCTTCATCCTACGCCTCCTACGGATTGATAAACCTTAGGTCATCCAATTGAGGGAAATTTTCTACTGTCCTACAAACCTCTGCACTTGGAGGCCCAACAACGTCTACAAGAAGAAGGTTGTGTAGTAGACATCACATACTTATTGCAAAAATCTACAAGTCATAAAAAACCAAGCACTACGCGCATGCTCCTAGGGGGGTAGATTGGTAGGAAAAGACCATCGCTCGTCCCTGACCGCCACTCATAATGAAGGCAATCAAAGAACACCTCATGCTTCAAATTTGTTACACAAAGGTTACCAGATGTGCATGCTAAGGGACTTGCAAACCTCAACACAAGTATTTCTCAAATTCACAACTACTAAAATAGCATAACTATAATATCACCATCTTTATATCTCAAAACAATTATCAAGTATCAAACTTCTCCTAGTATTCAATGCATGTTTTATGAAAGTTTTTATTATACCGATCTTGGATGCCTATCATATTAGGACTAATTTCGTAACCAAAGCAAATTACCATGCTGTTCTAAAGGACTCTCAAAATAATATAAGTGAAGCATGAGAGATCAATAATTTCTATAAAATAAAACCACCACCGTGCTCTAAGAAGATATAAGTGAAGTACTAGAGCAAATTTATCTAGCTCAAAAGATATAAGTGAAGCACATAGAGTATTCTAATAAATTTCGATTCATGTGTGTCTCTCCCAAAAGGTGTGTACAGAAAGGATGATTGTGGTAAACTAAAAGGCAAAGACTCAAATCATACAAGACGCTCCAAGCAAAACACATATCATGTGGTGAATAAAAATATAGCCTCAAGTAAAGTTACCGATAGAAGAAGACAAAAGAGGGGATGCCTTCCGGGGAATCCCCAAGCTTAGGCTTTTGGTTGTACTTGAATTTTACCTTGGGGTGCCTTGGGCATCCCCAAGCTTAGGCTCTTTCCACTCCTTATTCCATAGTCCATCGAATCTTTACCCAAAACTTGAAAACTTCACAACACAGAACTTAACAGAAAACTCAAGCTCCGTTAGTATAAGAAAATAAATCACCACTTAGGTACTGTTGTGAAATCATTCTAAATTCATATTGGTGTAATATCTACTGTATTCCAACTTCTCCATGGTTCATACCCTCTGATACTACTCATAGATTCATCCAAATGAGCAAACAACACAATAAAAACAGAATCTGTCAAAAACAGAACAGTCTGTAGTAATCTGTATCAAACGTATACTTATGGAACCCCAAAAATTCTGAAATAAATTGGTGGACGTGAGGAATTTTTATATTAATCATCTTAAAAAATAATAAACCTAATCTCACTCTCTAGTAAAAATGGCAGCTAATCTCGTTAGCGCTAAAGTTTCTGTTTTTTACAGCAAGATCACAAAGATTTCACCCAAGTCTTCCCAAAGGTTCTACTTGGCACAAATACTAATTAAAACATAAAACCACATCTAAATATAGGCTAGATTAATTATTTATTACTAAACAGGAACAAAAGGCAAAGGACAAAAATAAAATTGGGTTGCCTCCCAACAAGCGCTATTGTTTAAGCCCCTAGCTAGGCATGATGATTTCAATGAAGCTCACATAAAAGATAAGAATTGAAACATAAAGAGAGCATCATGGAGAATATGACAAGCACATTTAAGTCTAACCTTCTTACTATGCATAGGGATTTGGTCAACAAACAACTTATGGGAACAATAATCAACTAGCATAGGAAGGCAAAACAAGCATAACTTCAGAACTTTAAGCACATAGAGAGGAAACTTGATATTATTGCAATTCCTACAAGCATATGTTCCTCCCTCATAATAATTTTCAGTAGCATCATGAATAAATTCAACAATGTAACCATCACATAAAGCATTCTTTTCATGATCTACAAGCATATAATTTTTATTACTCTCCACATAAGCAAATTTCTTCTCATGAATAGTAGTGGGAGCAAACTCAACAAAATAACTATCATGTGAGGTATAATCCAAGTGAAAATTAAAATCAAGATGACAAGTTTCATGGTTACCATTGTTCTTTGTAGCATACATGTCATCACAATAATCATCATACATAGCAACTTTGTTATCATAATCAATTGGAATCTCTTCCGAAATAGTGGATTCATCACAAAATAAAGCCATGACCTCTCCAAATCCACTTTCATCAATATAATCGTCATAAATAGGAGGCATTCTATCATCATAACAAATTTTCTCATCAAAACTTGGGGGACAAAAAATATCATCTTCATCAAACATAGCATCCCCAAGCTTGTGGCTTTGCATATCATTAGTATCATGAATATTCAAAGAATTCATATTAAAAACATTGCAATCATGCTCATCATCCAAAGATTTAGTGCCAAACATTCTAATGCATTCTTCTTCTAACACTTTGGCACAATTATCAGAATCCTTATTTTCACGAAAGACATTAAAAAGATGAAGCATATAGGCAACCTTAATTCCATTTTTTGTTTTCTTTTATAGACTAACTAGTGATAAAACAAGAAACTAAAAGATTCGATTGCAAGATCTAAAGATATACCTTCAAGTGCTAAGCTCCACGGCAACAGAGCCAGAAAAGAGCTTGATGTCTACTACACAATCTTCTTCTTGTAGACGTTGTTAGGCCTCCAAGTGCAGAGGTTTGTAGGACAGTAGCAAATTTCCCTCAAGTGGATGACCTATGGTTTATCAATCTGTGGGAGGCGTAGGATGAAGATGGTCTCTCTCAAACAACCCTGCAACCAAATAACAAAGAGTCTCTTGTGTCCCCAACACACCCAATACAATGGTAAATTGTATAGATGCACTAGTTCAGCGAAGAGATGGTGATACAAGTGCAATATGGATGGTAGATAAAGGTTTTCGTAATCTGAAAATATAAAAACAGCAAGGTAACTAATGATAAAAGTGAGCACAAATGGTATTGCAATGCGTTGAAACAAGGCCTAGGGTTCATACTTTCACTAGTGCAAGTTCTCTCAACAATAATAACATAATTGGATATTCTTTCTCATTGATCTATTCAAGAGTTCGTACTAGAATAACACCTTAAGACACAAATCAACCAAAACCCTAATGTCACCTATATACTCTAATGTCACCTCAAGTATCCATGGGTATGATTATACGATATGCATCACACAATCTCAGATTCATCTATTCAACCAACACAAAGAACTTCAAAGAGTGCCGCAAAGTTCCTGCCGGAGAGTCAAGACGAAAACGTGTGCCAACCCCTATGCATAAGTTCACGAGGTCACGGAACTCGCAAGTTGATCACCAAAACATACATCAAGTGGATCACGTGATATCTCATTGTCACCACAGATAAGCACATGCAAGACATACATCAAGTGTTCTCAAATCCTTAAAGACTCAATCCGTTAAGATAAATTCAAAGGGAAAACTCAATCCATCACAAGAGAGTAGAGGGGGGAGAAACATCATAATATCCAACTATAATAGCAAAGCTCGCGGTACATCAAGATCGTGCCGAATCAAGAACACAAGAGAGAGAGAGAGAGAGAGATCAAACACATAGGTACTGGTACATACTCTCAGCCCCGAGGGTGAACTACTCCCTCCTCATCATGGAGAGCGCCGGGATGATGAAGATGGCCACCGGAGAGGGATTCCCCCCTCCGGCAGGGTTCCGGAACGGGTCTAGATTGGTTTTCGGTGGCTACGGAGGCTTCTGGCGGTGGAACTCCCGATCTAGGTTTCTTTCTGGAAGTTTTAGTATATATAAGAGGTTTTGACGTCGAGAACAAGTCAGGGGGTCTCCGGGCTGTCCACGAGGCAGGGAGGCGCGCCCAAGGGGGGGGTGATACGTCTCCATCCTATCTACTTTTCCAAACACTTTTGCCCTTGTTTTGGACTCTAACTTGTCTGATTTGAATGGAACTAACCCAGACTGACACTGTTTTCAGCAAAATTGCCATGGTGTTGTTTTATGTGCAGAAAAAATATATTCTCGGAATGACCTGAAACTCCACGGAACATCTTAGAAAAAATAATAAAAAATCCTCGTCAAAGATGAAGACCAGGGGGCCCACACCCTTCTCACGAGGGTGGGGGGCGCCCCCCCTAGGGCGCGCCCCCTACCTCGTGGGCCCCCTGGATGCCCTCCGACGCCAACTCCAACTCTATATATTTGCTTTCGGAGAGAAAAAATCAAAGAGAAGAAATCATCATGTTTTACAATACGGAGCCACCGCCAAGCCCTAAAACCTCTCGGGAGGGCTGATCTGGAGTCCATTCGGGGCTCCAGAGAGGGGGATTCGTCGCCGTCGTCATCATCAACCATCCTCCATCACCAATTTCATGATGCTCACTGCTGTGCGTGAGTAATTCCATCATAGGCTAGCTGGACGGTGATGGGTTGGATGAGATTTATCATGTAATCGAGTTAGTTTTGCTAGGGTTTGATCCCTAGTATCCATTATGTTCTGAGATTGATGTTGCTATGACTTTGCTATGCTTAATGCTTGTCACTAGGGCCTGAGTGCCATGATTTCAGATCTGAACCTATTATGTTTCATGAATATATGTGAGTTCTTGATCCTATCTTGCAAGTCTATAGTCACCTACTATGTGTTATGATCCGGCAACCCCGAAGTGACAATAATCGGGACCACTCCCGGTGATGACCATAGTTTGAGGAGTTCATGTATTCACTATGTGCTAATGCTTTGTTCCGGTTCTCTATTAAAAGGAGGCCTTAATATCCCTTAGTTTCCAACAGGAGCCCGCTGCCACGGGAGGGTAGGACAAAAGATGTCATGCAAGTTCTTTTCCATAAGCACGTATGACTATATACGGAATACATGCCTACATTACATTGATGAATTGGAGCTAGTTCTGTGTCACCCTATGTTATGACTGTTACATGATGAACCGCATCCGGCATAATTATCCATCACTGATCCAGTGCCTACGAGTTTTCCATATACGGGTTCTCGCTTATTTACTTTCCCGCTGCTACTGTTACAATCACTACAAAATACCAAAAACATTACTTTTGTTGTCTTTACTTTTGTTGCTGCTACCACCACTATCATATTACTTTGCTACTAAACACTTTGCTGCAGATACTAAGTTTCCAGGTGTGGTTGAATTGACAACTTAGCTGCTAATACTTGAGAATATTCTTTGGCTCCCCTTGTGTCGAATCAATAAATTTGGGTTGAATACTCTACGCTCGAAAGCTGTTGCTATCCCCTATACTTGTGGGTTATCAAGACTAATTTCTGGCGCCGTTGCCGGGGAGCATAGCTCTATTCTTTGAGTCACTTGGGATTTATATCTGCTAGACACTATGAAGAACTTGAGAGATCCACAAACCGAGATCTATCCCTCAACTACGAGGGGAGGTAAGGAACTGCCATCTAGCTCTGCACTTGATTCACCTTCTGTTATGAGTAAGCTAGCGACACCTACACCTGCTTCTGCTATTCGTTCTGATATGTCGCATGTTATTGATGATGCCACTTCTGCTATGCATGATACTTATGATGAAACTGCTTCTATGCCTGATACTACTGTGCCCGTTAGTGAATTTCTTGATGAACAAATTGCTAGGGCTAGAGATAAAGAAATTATTGAATCTGAATACGATGATGATAGTGATGATGAAAATATGCCTGTTATTCCCGAGGGTTATCTTTTTGATATGGAATCTTCTGCCGCTATTTTAGTTTGCAAAGATAGATATGAGCTTAAGAGGTTATTAATTAAATGGAACAAAGAATCACTTAGAGATAAAATGAAACCCGACCCTGCTTTTGCTACTTCACCTATTTGTGTTCCTGATAAGGATTATGAATTATCTGTTGATCCTGATATAATTACTTTGGTTGAATCTGATCCATTTTATGGCTATGAATCTGAAGCTGTTGTGGCACATCTTACTAAGTTAAATGATATAGCTGCCCTGTTCACTAATGATGAGAGATCGCGTTACTTTTATATACTCAAAATATTTCCGTTCTCATTAAAGGGTGATGCTAAGATATGGTTTAATTCTCCTTATCCTGGTTGTGTGTGTAGTCCCCAGGATATGATTTATTACTTCTCTGCTAAATATTTCCCTGCTCATAAGAAACAAGCTGCTTTGAGGGAAATATACAATTTCGTGCAAATTAAAGAAGAGAGTCTCCCACAAGCTTGGGGGAGGCTTCTCAAGTTACTTAATGCTTTGCCTGATCATCCTCTTAAGAAACCTGAAATACTTGATATCTTTTATAATGGACTAACCGATGCTTCCAGAGATTACCTGGATAGTTGTGCTGGTTCTCTTTTCAGGGAAAGAACACCGAATGAAGCTGAAATCCTATTGAATAATATGTTGACAAATGAAAATAATTGGGCACCTCCTGAGCCAACTCCTGCTCCAATTACTGAGCCCATTCCTAAACCAACTCCGAAGTAGAGAGGTGTTCTATTTCTCAGTCCCGAAGATATGCAAGAGGCAAAGAAATCTATGAAAGAAAAAGGTATTAAAGCTGAAGACGTTAAGAATTTACCTCCTATTGAAGAAATACATGGTCTTAATTCATCGCCTGTTGAAGAAACCTATGATCTCAATTCTTTATTTACCGAAGAACCTCCTAATCCCGATATCCCGACACAGGTAGTAAAGGTAAATTCTCTCTATAGATATGATAAAGCTGAAGTCCCTCCTACTAAAATTGCTAGTCAGTGCTTGGATGAGTTTGATAACTTTATGTTTAAGCAAGACGACTTCAATGCTTATTTTGGTAGACAATTAAAATAAAATGCTTATATGATTAGACGCTTGGGTGATTATATGGCTGATATTAAAGGTGAACTTAAACTTGTTAGCAAACACGCTTCTATGGTTGCCACTCAAGTAGAACAAGTACTTAAGGCTCAAAAAGAAGTGCTTGATGAAATGAATAGTAAGAAAAATGATTATGCTATTAGAGTGGCTACTAGAACTGGTAGAATGACTTAGGAACCTTTGTATCCTGAAGGCCACCCTAGGAGAATTGAGCAAGATTATGAAAGAAATAATATTGATGATCCTAGTTCTTCTAAAAAGAAGAAGAAGAAAAATGATAGAACTGTGCAAACTTCTAGTGAACCTATTGCTGAACAACCTAATAATCCAAATGATATTTCTATGTATAATGCTGAAACACAATCTGGTAATGAACATGAACCTAGTAAAAATATTAATGATGATGTTCATGATGATGCTCAACCTTGTAATGATAATCATGTAGATATTGAACCTGCTGTTGATCTTGATAACCCACAATCAAAGAATCAATGTTATGATAAAAGAGACTTTGTTGCTAGGAAACATGGTAAAGAAAGGGAACCTTGGGTTCAGAAACCTATGCCTTTTCCTCCGAAACCATCCAAGAAAAAGGATGACGAGGATTTTGAGCGCTTTGCTGAAATGATTAGGCCTATCTTTTTGCGTATGGGATTAACTGATGTGCTCAAAACAAATGCTTATGCTAAATATATGAAGGATATCATTACTAATAAAAGAAAGATACCGGAAGCTGAAATTTCCACCATGCTTGCTAATTATACTTTTAAGGGTGGAATACCAAAGAAACTTGGAGACCCCGGAGTACCTACTATACCTTCTTCCATTAAAAGAAATTATATTAAAACTGCTTTATGTGATCTTGGAGCCGGTCTTAGTGTTATGCCTCTCTCTTTATATCGTAGACTTGACTTGAATAAGCTGACACCTACTGAAATATCTTTGCAAATGGCTGATAAATCAACTGCTATACCTGTCGGTATCTGTGAGGATGTGACTGTTGTGGTTGCAAACGTTACTATTTTAACGGACTTTGTTATACTTGATATTCCCGAGGATGATAGTATGTATATTATTCTTGGAAGACCTTTTCTTAATACCGCAGGGGCTGTTATTGATTGCAACAAAGGCAATGTCACTTTTCAAGTTAATGGTAATGAGCATATGGTACACTTTCCGAGGAAACAACTTCAAGTTCATAGTATCAACTCTATTGGAAAAATTCCATCGATTATATTTGGAGGTTTTGAATTTCCTCGTCCTACTTTCAAGAAGAAATATGATATTCTTATTATAGGGGATGTGCATATCCCCGTTGAGGTAACTTAGTGTTATTCAAAATTTCTCCCGTTTCATGATTATCAGAATGAGTTTGTTAACAAGACTTGATCAACCTTGTTAGTGGATTCTTTTTGATGAGCATGAGATGGATGAAACTAGAAGCACAAACTTCTGTACCCCACTTTTACTTTCTGTTATTTATATTAAATAAAGTAAAAATAGTATTTTTCTGCCTGTTTCCTGACTTATCCGTGCAATATAAAAATATCCCGAAAATAAAAGTCCTCAAAATGACATGCCAATTTAATATGATTTTTTCGGGAATATTTGAGGATTTACTATGCAAAAATTACGCGGGAGGAGCTGCCACCTGGCCACGAGGGTGGTGGGCGCCCCCCTAGGGCGCGCCCCCCTAGTGCGCGCCCCCCTGCCTCGTGGGCCCATGGTGGCCCTCCTCCACTTATCCCAGCAGCCATCTTCTTCCTCTGTCTCACACAAACCCGAAAACCCAACTCAAGCATGAGTTCCAGCCACTTTTGCTGTGATTTTCGATCTCCTTGCTCAAAGCACCTCTCGCAAAACTGCTTGGGGAGATTGTTCCTTGGTATGTGACTCCTCCATTGGTCCAATTAGTTTTTGTTCTAGTGCTTTATTCTTTGCAAATTTGTGCTGCATAGGTGACCGTGTTCTTGAGCTTGCATGTCAAATTTATATGGTTCCAAGTAGTTCTAATGCTTGATATAGGCTCTAGGCACTTGTAGGAGTAGTTGCTATCAGTTTTATTGAAGTTGGTTCACTTTTGTTTGAAGTTACTAAAAAATTCAGATTATTTCAGAAAAGTAATGAGGAGATTTTTGAGGGGCTCGTCGAGCCAAAGCTCGAAGGAAAAGGCACCGAAGCCTAAGTATAATTTGCCGCGCACCACGGAGATTCGGGCGTGTGAATGGCCTTCTGAAGATTTCTTGAGAGCAGCCGGTATCTATGAAGATTTTCATGAATTGGCTCACAATGCAGGCCTCATCGCTTTCCTCCACGACCAATGCGATCAGTATCTCTTACTCACAAATACTTTTGTGCAAAACTTTCATTTTCATTCTAGGAACTCACCACCTACGGTGGAGTTTCATTTATATGATGAGCATAAGGAGATGTCACTTTATGATTTCTGTCGGATTTGTTTAATCCCTTTTGAGGGCAAGACAGAAGAACCACATCATGATGATATGGCTGGGTTTATTGATACTATCTCTGTAGGAGAAACTAGAAAGGTTTCCGATGCACGAATCACTAGCATACATTTTCCTGTTTTATGTTACTTTGCATTATTTGCTAGTCATTGTTTAATTGGGCGCGGGAATAGTGGAAACCTTAGTATCCCTGATATAATTATTCTGCACCATGGTTTATATGGTGATAACACTTTTAGTATGGGCGGTATTATTGCTAGACGGTTAAGTATGAACCGTACTAAGGGTCCCATCTTTGGAGGCGTCTATGCCACACGCCTAGCTGCACATTTTAACATACCTATTAGGCATGCTGAGAAGAAAGAAAAGGTGCTGCCCCGTGTTTATCTAGATCATAAAAGTATGGTGGCACATGATTCTATTGTTAAGAATAGGGCAGGAGAGCTTAAATATCAATTGTTCTTTAACAAACATCATCCTGAGACTATTATCTTGCCTGCTCCTTCTTTGTTTAATTTTGTAGGACCCTACCTCATTACGTGGGCTGCCGTCCAAGCTTACAAGAATCCTGCACCAGCCATGGAACAGGAACCACAAGATGAGCCTCCATGACAATCTGTTTATTCTTGGGATCCAGAGATGACTGTCAGCCGGTGGCAGTCAGAGTCTTCTTATTCATCAAAGTATGATCCCAACTATTCTTCCTCATCACAGTATGACCCCAACATCTATTATTATGGATATCCGCCAGGCCAGCCGTGGCCATAGAACAACTTAGGCCAAAAGCCTAAGCTTGGGGGAGTATGTATTTCTCACTGACATTACATTTATGCTCACACACACTCATTGCTAGATGTTAGTGCTCATACTTTTTCACTGTAATATCCATGCTAGTTTATTTTCTTTTTCCTGCTTTCTTCTTGTGTGTTTGTTAAAACTTAAGAAAAACCAAAAAATAGTAGTAGTTTATTTTTCTGCTGTAGTAGTAATAATTAAAAAGAAAACCCAAAAATATTTCCCGTTCTTCTTTTTCTTGTTGGGAGCTTTCCCGTGTAAATAGTTTTATTTCTTTTCTTTTATTTGGGGGTCAGTAGGAGAAGACCATAATTAAATTGTTGAAGTGGCTCTTATATGCATTATTTTTGATTTAACCAAGAGCCCATATTGCCTTGTCTTCTCTTGTTTATTGAATGCTCGCAGATTCCAGCTTAGTCCAATGCACGTACACTCTTATTATTATGCACACCGTTCGATCGTGCAAGTGAAAGGCAATTATGATGATATATGATGGACTGACTGAGATGAGAAAAGCTGGTATGAACTCGACCTCTTTTGTTTTTGTAAATATGACGAGTCCCTCATTCTTGATTCAGCTTATTATGAATAAACATGTTTGCAATGACAATTAGAGATCATAGTTGCTTGTGCGATGCTTGATTAGCTATGAGTTATAATGGTTTACCTTGTGTGCCAACATGCTATTGAGATGATTATGATGTGCATGATGGGGTGGTATCCTCCTTTGAATGATTTAAGTGACTTGACTTGGCACATGTTCACACATGTAGTTGAAACAAAATCAACATAGCCTTCACGATATTTATGTTCATGGTGGATTATATCCTACTCATGCTTGCATCCAATATTTATTAATTTTAATGCATGTACATGGCTGTTATCGCTCTCTAGTTGGTCGCTTCCCAGTCTTTTGCTAGCCTTCACTTGTACTAAGCAGGAATACTGCTTGTGCATCCAATCCCTTAAAACCCAAAGTTATTCCAGATGAGTCCACCATACCTTCCTATATGCGGTATCTACCTGCCGTTCCAAGTAAATTTGTATGCTCGAATAGCTCATGTATCAACCAAGGTTGTCCTTATCTTTCGTGTTAGGCGGGTTATTCTCAAGAGGAGTGGACTCCGCTCCTCACTCACGAGAAAATGGCTGGTCACTGGGATGCCCAGTCCCATGCTTTATGCAAACTAAATCAAAATTAATTGCAAAAAAAACTCCCCCTGGGACCTGATGTATGTTGGAGGCACTCGTTGTTTTGAGCAAGCCATGGATTGATGCTTGTTGGTGGAGGGGGAGTATAAACTTTACCATTCTGTTTAGGAACCGCCTATAATGTGTTTAGCATGGAAGATATCGCCATCTCTTAGTTGTTACGTTGACAATGAAAGTATACCACTCAAAATACAATTTATCTCTATTTCAAAACCGAGCTCTAGCACCTATACAAATACCTGCTTCCCTCTGCGAAGGGCCTATCCATTTACTTTTGTGTTGAGTCATCACCCTCTTATTAAAAAGCACTAGCTGGAGAGCACAGCTGTCATTTGCATTCATCACTGTTAATTTATAGTGGGTGTGGCTATGATTGGATCTCTTTTACCATGAATTACAATGTCTAGTCAGTCCTTGATCTTTAAAGGTGCTCTGCATTTATGTTTTGCGGTCTCAGAAAGGGCTAGTGAGATACCATCTTGTTATATCATATTATGATTGTTTTGAGAAAGTGTTGTCATCCAAGATTTATAATTATGACTTGCTAGTTGATTATGCTATTGATATGAGTAATTGTGAGACCTGAGAATTATTGCAAATGTGGTTAGTTATGATCTATGCTGTGAAAACTTGAATGCTGGCTAGACATAGTTACAACAACAAGAGCAAACACAGTTTGTAAAAGTTTTTCTTTCTTTCTTTCAGTTTGTCAACTGAATTGCAAGGGTTTAAGCTTGGGGGAGTTGATACGTCTCCGTCATCTCTACTTTTCCAAACACTTTTTCCCTTGTTTTGGACTCTAACTTATATGATTTGAATGGAACTAACCCGGACTGATGCTGTTTTCAGCAGAATTGCCATGGTGTTGTTTTATGTGCAGAAAACAAATATTCTTGGAATGACCTGAAACTCCACGGAACATCTTAGAAAAAATAATAATAAATCCTCGCCAAAGATGAAGACCAGGGGCCCACACCCTTCTCACGAGGGTGGGGGGTGCCCCCCTAGGGCGCGCCCCCCTACCTCGTGGGCCCCCTGGATGCCCTCCGACGCCAACTCCAATTCTATATATTTGCTTTCGGAGAGAAAAATTAGAGAGAAGAAATCATCATGTTTTACGATACGGAGCCGTCGCCAAGCCCTAAAACCTCTCGGGAGGGCTGATCTGGAGTCCGTTCGGGGCTCCGGAGAGGGGGATTCGTCGCTGTCGTCATCATCAACCATCCTCCATCACCAATTTCATGATGCTCACTGCCGTGCGTGAGTAATTCCATCGTAGGCTAGCTGGACGGTGATGGGTTGGATGAGATTTATCATGTAACCGAGTTAGTTTTGTTAGGGTTTGATCCCTAGTATCCATTATGTTCTGAGATTGATGTTGCTATGACTTTGCTATGCTTAATGCTTGTCACTAGGGCCCGAGTGCCATGATTTCAGATCTGAACCTATTATATTTTCATGAATATATGTGAGTTCTTGATCCAATCTTGCAAGTCTATAGTCACCTACTATGTGTTATGATCCGGCAACCCCGAAGTGACAATAATCGGGACCACTCCCGGTGATGACCATAGTTTGAGGAGTTCATGTATTCACTATGTGCTAATGCTTTGTTCCGATTCTCTATTAAAAGGAGGCCTTAATATCCCTTAGTTTCCAATAGGACCCCGCTGCCACGGGAGGGTAGGACAAAAGATGTCATGCAAGTTCTTTTCCATAAGCACATATGACTATATACGGAATACATGCCTACATTACATTGATGAATTGGAGCAAGTTCTGTGTCACCCTATGTTATGACTGTTACATGATGAACCGCATCCGGCATAATTATCCATCACTGATTTGGTGCCTACGAGTTTTCCATATACTGGTTCTCGCTTATTTACTTTCCCGCCGCTACTGTTACAATCACTACAAAATACCAAAAACATTACTTTTGCTGTCTTTACTTTTGTTGCTGCTACCACCACTATCATATTACTTTGCTACTAAACACTTTGCTGCCGATACTAAGTTTCCAGGTGTGGTTGAATTGACAACTCAGCTGCTAATACTTGAGAATATTCTTTGGCTCCCCTTGTGTTGAATCAATAAATTTGGGTTGAATATTCTACCCTCAAAAGCTGTTGCGATCCCCTATACTTGTGGGTTATCAAGACTAATTTCTGGCACTGTTGCCGGGGAGCATAGCTCTATTCTTTGAGTCACTTGGGATTTATATCTGGTAGACACTATGAAGAACTTGAGAGATCCAAAAACCAAGATCTATCCCTCAACTATGAGGGGAGGTAAGGAACTGCCATCTAGCTCTGCACTTGATTCACCTTCTGTTATGAGTAAGCTAGCGACACCTACACCTACTTCTGCTATTCGTTCTGATATGTCGCATGTTATTGATGATGCCACTTCTGCTATGCATGATACTTATGATGAAATTGCTTCTATGCCTGATACTACTGTGCCCCTTAGTGAATTTCTTGATGAACAAATTGCTAGGGCTAGAGATAAGAAATTATTGAATCTGAATACGATGATGATAGTGATGATGAAAATATGCCTGTTATTCCTGAGGGTTATCTTTTTGATATGGAATCTTCTGTCGCTATTTTAGCTTGCAAAGATAGATATGAGCTTAAGAGGTTATTAATTAAATGGAACAAAGAATCACTTAGAGATAAAATGAAACCCGACCCTGCTTTTGCTACCTCACCTATTTGTGTTCCTGATAAGGATTATGAATTCTCTGTTGATCCTGATATAATTACTTTGGTTGAATCTGATCCGTTTTATGGCTATGAATCTAAAATTGTTGTGGCACATCTTACTAAGTTAAATGATATAGCTGCCCTGTTCACTAATGATGAGAGATCGCGTTACTTTTATATACTCAAAATATTTCCGTTCTCATTAAAGGGTGATGCTAAGATATGGTTTAATTCTCTTGGTCCTGGTTGTGTGCGTAGTCCCCAAGATATGATTTATTACTTCTCTGGTAAATATTTCCCTGCTCATAAGAAACAAGCTGCTTTGAGGGAAATATACAATTTCGTGCAAATTAAAGAAGAGAGTCTCCCACAAGCTTGGGGGAGGCTTCTCAAGTTACTTAATGCTTTGCCTGATCATCCTCTTAAGAAACCTGAAATACTTGATATCTTTTATAATGGACTAACTGTGACACTCCAAAATTTTTACTTTGGTTTTCAGCAAAAAAAACTTTGTGGTTTTTGAAAAGAGGCCATTTAAAATTTTCCAGAAAACCTTCCTCTTAAGAAACTTTCTTTTCTTTGGCAAGGTTTTTATTCTGGCTTCAAACTTTGGTGTTTGACCTTTTGAAACTTCTTCTCTGTTGGTTCTCTCTCAAAATTATTTTTGGGAGTTTAATCTTTTTCTTTTAAAAAGAAACTCCATGAAATTTGGGATTTTCATATCTTGGAACCACCATGACTTGGCATTCTTGCCCATGTGGTAAAACCCCTCCAAAACCTCCCCTACAACTTGTGATCAACCTAAATTCTCTGTCCCAACTAATCCAAACTGGTTTTGGATTTTTATTCCAATTATTTTTCCCTCAATTCAATTCTGAAAATTATTTGGAGCCTGAGAGATTTTCAAAGCAAGTGCCCTATTGCATTTGAGTTTTGACCTCAAACCAATTCTCCTGGATTGTCCTTTGAACCCACAACCCAGAACCATCTTGATCCACTCCTCCTCTTTTCAAAGTTCTCAAAATTCAGTCTCTGCAAGTTTG
The DNA here is from genome assembly GCF_002162155.2 of Triticum dicoccoides. Classification (NCBI taxonomy): domain Eukaryota; kingdom Viridiplantae; phylum Streptophyta; class Magnoliopsida; order Poales; family Poaceae; genus Triticum; species Triticum dicoccoides. Next base: position 111,338,717 of record NC_041382.1, read on the forward strand.
GACCAGATTTGCCAAATTTGGTGAAATTCATATCTACACTCCTCCAAAAATTCCACCAAAATTCAGGCAGCCTATTTGAGCAAGGAGAAGCCACTCCACCAAAAATCAGCTCAAGGAAAAATCACCAGAGGCCAATTTCATTCGGTCAAACACCTGGTGGGCACTGTTACTGTTCATAGTTCAGAAAATTCAGTTTTCAGTGTCATCTTCAGTCCGTCAGTTTCAGTCACGCGGCCACAGTGCCCTTGGCACGTTCCTCGCCGCCTCTTCCTCTTGTCCGAAGCTGCACACGCGTGCGTGGAGCCTTCCTGGCGTCGGTAGCGCGCTGGCTCGCCCTCGCCGGCGTCTTCTGCGGTGTCGGGACCTCCCGTGGCGGCCGACAGGAGGCACACCACGGCAGAACGCCGTTCCGCGCCGCCCATCGCTCGCTGGCTCTCCGCGTGGCCTCATGCACGCCAGCGCACGCCCGTAGCACAGCCACCGTGGCCGGCAAGCACGGAACGCGCTCTCCGCCGCCGACGGGCCCGCACCATCACCGTTTCGTCGAGCTCGCCCTTAACACCCAAACCCCGGCCAGTTCAACACCAAAACGGACCCGTTGGACCTCCGTGATGATGCTTGACCCCCTAACCACCCCGACCGAGCACTGCGCCACCGTAATCGCTCGCCGGTGATCCTCGTTCACGGCAACCACCTCGGACCGCCTATATAAAGGGGTCCCGAGCTCACTCTCGTGCACGCAGCACCTCCACTACTCACCAACACCCCGCCAGACCACTAGGGGGACCTCGAGGAGGTCTCCTCCCCCAGCTCCGGCCGCCTCGCCCCGCCTCGGCCTCCAGCTCGATTCACTTCGGTGAGGCCACCTCCGGCGCCCAAACCTCGTCCGTAGCCCTCTCTTGCACCCAGTAGTCTAACCCCCACCTCAATTTAATCTTTGCAGCCCTCTCCGACGAGCTCCATCCACGCCCGAACCACCGTCCGCCGGAGTTGAGACCGCCGTCGACGTGCTGCTCACTGGCGACCAACACCACCACCCACCGTTGCGGAAGGACACGGTGAGCACATTGGTAACCTCTGATCCCCATGCCTCGCCGTGGATCGCCGTCGGCGACCACAGCAGCTCTCGGGCGCCGACGAGCCTCGTCCCTCCCATTTGAAAATTTAAACATGACAAGTGGGACCCGCTGTCAGCCTCTCTGTCCTTTCTAAACGAAGCGTTATCTGAAAACGCCTTCTGCCAAATACGTTTTCTCTTCGGGCTGGCGTAATCGCTACCGAAGCGTTTTCTGCTTTTATAAACTAGCCCCTGGAAATCTTCTATTTCATTACAGATAAGTCCCTGGACAAAAACCCTTATAACTTTTAACCAGAAGAGTATTTTTGATTGATTCTTTTTCTGTTCTCTTTAAAATTTTGTCTAGTTTTTTATCAGATTTATTTGAAAAATATTTGGTTTACCTTCTGTGCTCTCCTTGGTATTTACGTTAGCGCATATATCCTCTTTAAACGTAGATACCGAAGGAGGTAACGGAGCCGCGAACTTCACCGAGCTAGGCTCCGACTACTCTGAACCAGGCAAGCATGTTTGAACTTTTGATATGATGAGTGTCTTGGCATGTTTTGCATTTAGTTATTTTCATGGCATGCCGGTGAGTATACCGATGAACGTTATTTTATGTGATAATGAGGTAAGTGAGTTCGATGATCCATACGTGGATGAATGTGAATATGAATGGCCATGTGTTGGCATGAGGATGGGTACGACGGCAGTGTTGTAGCATGCCAGTCTTACGCCAGACTATGTGACTTCAGTGTCAAACCATATCGGTCCAGTACCTATCATTTCCTTCCTTGTACTACCACATGTTTTCCGCAAGGAATATGGTTTAGTAAGTTCCAAACCGCTTTCATGGTACACACCAAAGAGGAGAGGCCGTGATGATGGTTCCATGGCCCTGGATTAAAGCCAGTCATCCGGTCAGGGGGCATGGGTGTTTCCGGTTGGGACCGAGAGGGGGGCACCCCTTAGTGCGCGCGTATATAAATTTGATCCCATGCTATTCGAGATTGTGATCTCCCCGTCTCAAAAGTTTTTCTTGGACGATGACTAGGGTGATTCCTAGCATCGAGAGGTAGGATGGGTGTGTACCGGTTAGCTGTGTTTTCTTCTGAAATACCATAAACGGAACTAGTCCTTCGTGACTACGGAAATCCATTGACTGTGGGAAAAATTTTGTACAAACTCTGCAGAGTCATATATTCCTCCAAATCATCTCTTCCATGTCAAGTTTCGTTCCTTCTTATCCTAATCAATTGTCAGCTTTGATGACAGAGACTCCGGTGAATCGCATGAGTGCTAAGTCCGGTTAAATGATCACTCCTGTGGATGGACTAACCCGTTTGTTTTCATGAATTGAATGTTTATTATGAGTATTATTTACTTGTGAATAAAAGCCCTTTATGTGATGTCGCTCAGACGTCCGACTGTGGCATTTCTTTTTAAAGCCCTTTCTGCGATGTCGCTCAGACGTCCGACTGTGGCATTTCTTTTAAAGCCCTTTCTGCGATGTCGCTCAGACGTCCGACTGTGGCATTTCTTTTAAAGCCCCTTATGTGATGTCGCTCAGACGTCCGACTGTGGCATTTCTTTTAAAGCCCTTTCTGCGATGTCGCTCAGACGTCCGACCGTGGCATTTCTTTTAAAAGCCCTTTATGTGGTGTCGCTAAGATGCCCGACTGTGGCATCATTTTCCTTATTTTTATTTGTTCACCTTTCGAGGCGTCGCTTCAGACACCCGATCGGTCCTTATTTATGTTCTGTGGAATTTCAGGCGGACTACCGCCGTTTTCCCTTTTTACTTACCCGTTATGCCAGTTTTATTTATTGTGCATTAAGGAATTAATCATGTTGCATCCATGCATGCATTTGTTATATCTTACGTCCGAACTGTCTTGCGAGTACTTTCAAAGTACTCACTGGCTTGTTGATTTGGCCAGATGCTGACGAAGGCGATCTCATGGATGAAGAGTTCGATAGCGAGCCCGACACTTAGAGGAGTCCCAGTCAGTCTTGTGCGACCCTGGATTTGGCCACTGTTTTATATCCGCTTCCGCTACCAAATAAATTCATCGAGCCTCTCCTCGACGCTCGATGAGATGACAGACGTAGAGTCTTGTATTTCCCTCCCCGCTGTGTTTTTCCACCACCAGCCTATCCTTGAGTCAGTAGTATGTCTCCACACCACTGTGTTCTGTCCGCCATTATGTATGATTATTGGCGTGCTTGTAATAATTTGGTTGAGCAACCGTAGTTCGACCCTGTAATATATTTTATGCTACTGGCTTATTGTATCAAGAATTTGTCTGCCAGTGTGGAGGATTTCTCTCATACTGGACTTAAAAGATTGGCTTTTCAATAAATATTTTTATTGGAAAACCGGTCGTGACACTAACCGATGCTTCCAGAGATTACCTGGATAGTTGTGCTGGTTCTCTTTTCATAGGCATTTCTTGATGTCTACTAATATTACCAATTCTTTGACATTCATCACAAGACAAAACGAACTTATGGGCATCCTTGAAGAGAGTGGGCCGACAAAAACCGGATTGCAATACCTTATGTGCAGCTCTGTCTCCAGCATGGTGTCCTCCATAAGCTTCGGCGTGACACTTGCGTAGGATCTGTTCTTGTTCATGCTCAGGTACACAACGTCTAATAACACCATCTACTCCTTCTTTCTAAAGATGTGGGTCATCCCAAAAGTAATGTCTTAAATCATAGAATAACTTTTTCTTTTGCTGGTATGTGAAACTAGGTGGTATAAACTTAGCAACAATATAATTAGCATAATCAGCATACCATGGAGCAGTATGAGAAGCATTGATGACAGCTAATTATTGATCAGGGAAGCTATCATCAATAGGTAGTGTTTCATCAAGAACATTTTCTAACCTAGACAAGTTGTCTGCAATGGGGTTCTCAGCTCCCTTTCTATAAATAATATGCAAATCAAATTCTTGAAGCAAGAGAACCCATCTAATAAGTCTAGGTTTAGCATCTTTCTTTTCCATGAGATATTTAATAGCAGCATAATCAGTGTGAACAGTTACTTTAGAATCAACAATATAAGGTCTGAACTTATCACAAGCAAATACAACTGCTAAAAATTCTTTTTAGTAGTAGCATAATTTCTCTAGGCACTGTCTAGAGTTTTACTAGCATATTGAATATCATTTAATTTCTTATCAACTCTTTGTCCTAGAACAACCCCTACAGCATAATCACTAGCATCACACATAATTTCAAAGGGTAAATTCCAATCAGGAGGCTGAACAATAGGTGCAGAAATCAAAGCTTTCTTAAGTATTTCAAATGCTTCTACACAATCATCATCGAAGACAAAAGGAACATCTTTTTGTAAAAGAGTAGTCAGAGGCCGAGAAATTTTAGAGAAGTCCTTAATGAACCTCCTATAAAAACCGGCATGACCAAGGAAACTTCTTATACCTTTAATGTCCTTAGGACACGACATCTTTTCAATAGCATCAACTTTAGCTTTATCAACTTCAATACCTCTTTCAGAAATTTTATGCCCCAAGACAATACCTTCATTAACTATAAAGTGGCACTTCTCCCAATTCAAAACAAGATTAGTTTCTTCACATCTCTGCAAAACTCGAGCAAGGTTGCTTAAGCAATCATCAAAAGAAGTCCCATAAACAGAGAAATCATCCATAAATACCTCAACAATCTTTTCACAAAAGTCAGAGAATATAGCAGTCATACATCTTTGAAAGGTAGCAGGTGCATTACATAAACCAAAAGGCATACGTCTATAAGCAAAGGTACCGAAAGGGCAAGTAAAAGTTGTATTTTCTTGATCCTCTTTTGTTACAGGTATTTGAGAGAAACCAGAATAACCATCTAGAAAGCAAAAATGTGTATGCTTGGATAATCTTTCTAGCATTTGATCAATAAAAGGTAAAGGGTAATGATCCTTTTTAGTAGCTTTATTTAGTTTACGAAAATCAATTACCATTCTATAACCTGTAACAATTCTTTGTGGGATCAATTCATCTTTGTCATTAGGAACAACAGTAATACCTCCCTTCTTAGGGACACAATGGACAGGACTTACCCACTGACTATCAGCAATGGGATAAATTATACCTACCTCCAGAAGCTTTAGTATCTCTTTTTCTTACCACTTCTTTCATCTTAGGATTTAACCTTCGTTTGGTGAACAACAACTGGTTTAGCGTCTTTCTCCAATTTTATTTTGTGCTAACATAGAGTGGGACTAATGCCCTTAAGATCATCAAGAGTATATCCAATAGCAGCACGGTGCTTCTTCAGAGTTTTCAATAATTTCTTTTCTTCATGCTCTGAAAGGTTAGCACTAATAATAACAAGATATATCTTCTTTTCATCAAGATAAGCATATTTAAGAGTATATGGTAAAGATTTAAGCTCAAACACGGGATCACCCTTAGGTGGAGGAGGATCACCTAAGATTTCAACAGGCAAGTTGTGCTTCAAAATAGGTCCCTGTTTAAAGAATACTTCATCTATTTCCCTTCTTTCATTCATAAACATATCATTTTCACGGTCTAGCAAATATTGTTCTAATGGCTCACTAGGAGGCACCGCAATAGAAGCAAGACCAATAATATCATCTTTACTAGGAAATTCTTTATCATGGGGTTTTCTATGAAATTTAGCAAAATTAAACTCATGAGACATATCCCCTAGACCAATAGTAACAACATCCTTATTGCAGTCTATTCAGCATTAACAGTGTTCAAGAAGGGTCTACCAAATATAATGGTATAAAAGTTATCTTGTGGGGAACCAAGAATAAGAAAATCGGAAGGATATTTAACTTTCCCACACAAGACTTCCACATCTCTAACAATCCCAACTGGTGAAATATTATCTCTATTGGCAAGCTTAACTGTAACAACGATTTCCTCTATCTCAGCAGGTGCAATATCCTGCATAATTTATTTATATAAGGAATGAGGTATTGCACTTGCACTAGCACCCATATCACATAAGCCATGATAACAATGATCTCATATTTTAACAGAAATAACAGGCATGCCTACAACAGGTCTATGTTTTTTTAAGTATCAGGTCTAGCAATTCTAGCAGCTTCATCACAGAAGAAAATAACATGCCCATCAATATTATCGGCCAAGAGATCTTTAACCATAGAAATATTAGGTTCAACTTTAATTTGCTCAGGGGGTTTGGGTGTCTTAATATTGCTTTTGTTGACCATAGTTGGAGCTTTAGCATGATCCTTTATTCTAACAGGGAAAGGTGGTTTCTCAATATAAGCAGTAGGAACAACAGGATCATTATAAGTGATAGTTTTTTCTTCAACTTTAATAGGTGCAACTACTTTTACTTCAATGGGAGGATTATATTTAAACCACTTCTGCTTAGGGAGATCAACATGAGTAGCAAAGGATTCACAGAAAGAAGCTACTATCTCAGAGTCAAGTCCATATTTAGTGCTAAATTCACGAAAAGCATCGGTATCCATAAAAGATTTAACACAATAAAACTTAGGTGTTATACCTGACTCCTTACCTTCGTCGAGATCCCAATCTTCAGAGTTGCGTTTAATTCTCTCCAATAAATCCCATTTGAGTTCAATAGTCTTCATCATAAAAGAACCAGCACAAGAAGTATCGAGCATGGAGCGATTACTGAGAGAAAGTCGAGCATAATTTTTTTGAATAATCATTTCTTTTGAGAACTCGTGATTGGGGCATGAATATAACATTGACTTAAGCCTCCCCCAAGCTCGAGCGATGCTTTCTCCTTCACGAGGCCAAAAATTATATATATAATTACGATCACGATGAACCAGATGCATAGGATAAAACTTCTGATGAAATTCCAATTTCAATCGTTGGTAGTTCCATGATCCAATATCATTACATAGCCTAAACCATGTCAATGCCTATTCCTTCAAAGATAAAGGGAATACCTTCTACTTGATAACATCCTCGGGCATACCTGCAAGCTTAAATAATCCACAAACTTCATCCACATAGATTAGGTGCAAATCGGGATGTAATGTTGAATCACCTGTGAAAGGATTAGCTAGCAGTTTCTCTATCATACCCGAAGGGATTTCAATGTTGAGGAGCAACTCTTTGCTCTACTGGTCGGGGTGAAGATACCCCAAACAAGCCCCTCAAAGGATTATGTCCCATAGTAACAAGTGACAGTAAATTTCAGCACAGTATATAAATTTTTCCTTACCAAATTCCACCTACCAAAGGCGCTTCACTCCCCGGCAATGGCGCCAGAAAAGAGTCTTGATGACCCACAAGTGTAGGGGATCTATCGTAGCCTTTTCTATAAGTAAGAGTGTCGAACCCAACGAAGAGGAGAAGGAAATGATAAGGGGTTTTCAGCAAGGTATTCTCTGCAAGCACTGAAATTATCGGTAACAGATAGTTTTGTGATAAGATAAATTGTAACAAGCAACAAGTAATAAAAGTAAATATGGTGCAGCAAGATGGACCAATACTTTTTGTAGCAAAGGACAAGCCTGGACAAACTCTTATATAAAGGAAAGCGCTCCTGAGGACACATGGGAATTATCGTCAAGCTAGTTTTCATCACGCTCATATGATTCGCGTTCGATACTTTGATAATTTGATATGTGGGAGGACCGGTGCTTGGGTACTGTCCTTCCTTGGAGAAGCATCCCACTTATGAATAACCCCTATTGCAAGCATCTGCAACTACAACAGAAGTATTAAGGTAAACCTAACCATAGCATGAAACATATGGATCCAAATCAGCCCCTTACGAAGCAACTCATAAACTAGGGTTTAAGCTTCTGTCACTCTAGCAACCCATCATCTACTTATTACTTCCCAATACCTTCCCCTAGGACCAAATAATGGTGAAGTGCCATGTAGTCGACGTTCACATGACACCACTAGAGGAGAGACAACATACATCTCATCAAAATACCGAATGAATACCAAATTCACATGACTACTTATAGCAAGACTTCTCCCATGTCCTCAGGAACAAATCTAACTACTCACAAAGCATATTCATGTTCATAATCAGAGGGGTATTAATATGCATAATGGATCTGAACATATGATCTTCCACCAAATAAACCAACTAGCATCAACTACAAAGAGTAATCAACACTACTAGCAACCCACAGGTACCAATCTGAGGTTTGGATACAAAGATTGGATACAAGAGATGAACTAGGGTTTGAGATGAGATGGTGCTGGTGAAGATGTTGATGGAAATTGACCCCCTCCCGATGAGAGGATCGTTGGCGATGACGATGGTGATGATTTCCCCCTCCCGGAGGGAAGTTTCCCCGGTAGAATAGCTCCGCCGGAGCCCTAGATTGGTTCCGCCAAGGTTCCGCCTCATGGCGGCGGAGTTTCATCCCATGATCTAGCTTATGATTTTTTCCTCTACGAAAGACTCCATATAGCCAAAGATGGGCATCATAGGGCCACCAGGGGGCCCACGAGGCAGGGGGCGCGCCCCCACCCTCGTGGACGGTGGGTTGCCCCCCTCTGGTACTTCTTTCACCCAATATTTTTTATATATTCTGAAACATGCTCCCATGAAGTTTCGGGACTTTTGGAGATGTGCAGAATAGGTCTCTAATGTTTGCTCCTTTTCCAGCCCAGAATTCCAGCTGCCGGCATTCTCCCTCTTCATGTAAACCTTGTAAAATAAGAGAGAATAGGAATAAGTATTGTGACATGATGTGTAATAACATCCCATAATGCAATAAATGTCGATATAAAGGCATGATGCAAAATGGCAGTATCACCTGGCAATGTACGAGGAACAGAAACAGAAAAGAACATAAAACAGAGGGGCCGGACATCCGGGGGCCAATCTCGGACATCCAGCATATCAGGAGGGCCCGGATATCTGGCAGATGGCCGGACATCCGGCGCGATCATTAAAAGGTTACAGAACCTCAGCTGTTCGACGGGTAGTAGAGGCCAGACATCCGGCGTATCAGGAAGGCCCGAACATCTGGCGTATCAGCAATGCCCGGACATCCGGGGTATTACCCAGACATCCGGTGTGCAGCACAGCACAAAAGTGCTCTCTGGATGTCTAGGCCTGGATATCCGGCAGGTAGGCCGAATATCCTGTGTGAGGCCCGGACATCAGGCTTGAAGCCCGAACATCAAGTAGCCAAGAGGCAGAAACATGAAGGTTTTATCATGTGCATGTGTGGCAAGGAGGTTTGTGGGAAGAGTGATAGAGTAATGGGCCACGGGTAGCCTAACCCGAGCCCCAGAACCTTTCAAGACATCGGGGCCGGCTGTGCCCCTCAAGACGTCAAGAAGGGCGGCAAGCCCAACTGGCTGCCCGCCTTCTTGTACGAACATACTCTCGATGCACCATGCAAGTTCCACAGCGGTGCGAAGCCGTCCAATCACACCACTCAGAAGTGCCACTGGCTCACCAGGATTGCCAAGGGTGACGGACTCCAGCCCCCTCCGCCAGCCGGCCCACCGCCTCCTCCTCCACAGCAGCTGGCGGCTCGGCCAGTCGGTGTCATACAAGATGATTATCCTGAAGAGCATGGAGCTTATGTCGTGTTCCCCAGCGTGGCCAACGACAGGCGCAGCAGACGGCAGCAGCGACAAGAAGTAAATGCGGTGGCATCAGAGACCCCGGAATTCATGCATTGGTCTGAGAAGCCCATCAGCTGGAGCAGAGCCGACCACCCGGAGGTGATGCCCAATCCCGGCTCTTATGCTCTGGTGTTGGATGCCACGTTTGCCACAGAGAGGCGAGCTGCTCGCTTCTCTCGAGTTATGATAGATGGCGGGAGCAGCATCAACATTCTGTACAAAAGATACCATGGAGAAGTTGGGAATCAAGCAGAGACGTCTTCAGCCCAGTCGGACTGTTTTCCATGGCATAGTTCCTGTCCTTTCCTGCTCACCAATCGGCAAGACTCTGATAGATGTCCTCTTCAGGGACAAAAATCATTTCCGCCGAGAGCCAGTTTGGTTTGAGGTGGTGGACCTTGAGAGCCCTTATCATGCGTTACTTGGCTGGCCTGCCCTGGCCAAGTTCATGGCGGTCCCCCACTATGCTTACCTGAAGATGAAGATGCCGAGCTCCAAGGGAATCCTGACCATAGCAGGGGACTACAAGAAGTCGTCCGCCTGTGCAGCAGAGAGCAGTCGATTAGCCGAGTCCCTCGTGATCGCGGCTGAGAAGCGGCTCCTTGACCGGGTTGTGGTGATGGCCGGCAAGCAGCCAGAAATGTCACCCAACCCCAAGGAGTCGGAAGTCGAGGGCTCATTCAAGCCGGCAAAGGAAACAAAGAAGATACCCTTGGACCCAGAGCACCCGAAGAGGCACGCTGTCATAGGTGCAAACCTTGACAACAAATAGGAAGGCAAGCTCGTCGATTTCCTCTGTGAGAATCGGGACATCTTTACATGGTCTCCCAAGGACATGCCAGGTGTTCCGACGGAATTCGCCGAGCACAAGCTACACGTCCGGTCCGATGCCAAGCCAGTCAGGCAGCCCTTGCGCCGCCTGTCGGAGGAGAAGAGAAGAGTTGTTGGAGAAGAGATAGCCCGACTTCTAGCAGCCGGCTTCATCATGGAAGTATTCTTTCCAGAGTGGTTAGCCAACCCGGTCCTAGTGCTGAAGAAGAACAAGCAGTGGCGCATGTGTATCGATTATACCAGCCTCAACAAAGCATGCCCCAAAGACCCATTTGCTCTGCCAAGAATCGACCAAGTGATTGACTCCACAGCCGGATGCGAGCTATTGAGCTTTTTGGATGCATACTCAGGGTATCACCAGATCAAGCTGAGCCCAGCCGATAGGCTGAAGACCGCCCTCATCACGCCATTCAGAGCCTTCTATTACCTGATCATGATGTTCGGCTTGAGAAATGCCGGTGCCATGTTTCAGCGTTGCGTGCAGAAGTGTCTCCTCGAGCAACTCGGCAGAAACGCCCACGTCTATGTGGACGATGTGGTAGTGAAGACGGAGAAGCGAGGAACGTTGCTAAAAGACCTCAAGGAGACCTTTGAGAACTTGCGCTGATTTCAGATCAAGCTCAACCCGGAGAAATGCGTCTTTGGAGTGCCAGCCGGCTAGCTCCTTGGCTTTCTGGTCTTAGAGCGCGTCATAGAGTGCAACCCTGTGAAGATGAAGGCCATCGAGAGGATGGAGGTGCCCACCCGACTACTGGACGTGCAAAAAATTTACCGGCTGCTTGGCATCCATCAGCTATTTCATCAGTCAACTGGGCGAGAAGGCTCTTCCCCTGTACCAGCTCATGAGGAAGACCACTTTTTTCGAGTCGAACGACAAGGCGGATGAAGCTTTTCTCCAGCTCAAGAAGATGTTGACCACTCCGCCTGTCCTGGCAGCCCCGACTCCTAAGGATCCCATGCTCCTCTACATCGCCGCCACCAGCCGGGTGGTCAGCACAGTCATAGTAGTGGAACGCAAGGAAGAAGGCAGAGCTCTACCAGTCCAGAGGCCGGTGTATTACCTGAGTGAAGTGCTCTCAGCCTCCAAGCAGAACTACCCCCACTACCAGAAGCTGTGCTACGGCGTGTACTTTGCTGCCAAGAAACTAAAGCCATACTTCCAAGAACACCCCATCACTATGGTCTGTATAGCTCCACTTGCCGAGATCATTGGAAGCCGAGATGCCTCGGGCCGAGTGGCCAAATGGGCCATAGATTTGGCCCCCTACACCATCTACTACCAGCCTCGCACCGCTATCAAGTCACAAGCACTGGCCGACTTCCTCGTCGACTGGGCCGAGACCCAGTACCTGCCGCCAGCGCCAGATTCCACTCATTGGCGAATGCACTTCGATGGTTCCAAGATGCGCACCGGTTTGGGAGCCGACATCGTCCTCACCTTTCCCAAAGGCGACAAGCTCAGATATGTGTTGCAAATTCACTTTGCCGCCTCCAACAACGTTGCTGAATATGAAACACTCATTCACGGGCTCTGGCTTGCCAAGGAACTTCATCGACTCAGCAAGCGACAACCGACTCCAACCCGCCGCCTCCCGGCCCAACCGCCCTCGTGCAAGTAGCAGTCCTAGCAGCCGAAGAAATTGTAGCACCTTCATGAGCTCAGCCCATCCTCAACTTTTTGGTGAACAAAGAGCTAGCGACTAATGAGATCTCGGCCCGGCAAGTGCAACGCCGGGCAGCAGCGTACACCATAGTCAAGGTTGTGAGGCGCGGTGTCACTGGTTTCTATCAGCGTTGCGTAGAGCCGGAGCAAGGCCAAGCAACCCTCAAAGATATCCATCAAGGCGAGTGTGGACACCACGCAGCTTCAAGAGCGCTCGTGGCCAAAGCATTCCGCCACGGTTTTTTCTTGCCGACTGCTCTAGAAGACGCCAAGGACTTGGTCCAGAAATGCAAAGGGTGCCAGAAGTTTTGTTCAAAGCCACATCAGCTGGCTTCTGCACTCAAGACCATTCCCATTACCTGGCCCTTTGCCGTCTGCGGCCTGGACATGGTGGGACCATTCAAGACAGCACGCAGCGGCATGACTTATCTGCTCGTCGCAATGGACAAGTTCACCAAGTGGATAGAAGCGAAACCAATTAAGAAGTTGAATGGTCCGACTGCTGTGACTTTCATCTCCGGCATCACCATCTGGTATGGCATACCACACAGCATCATCACCGACAATGGCACAAACTTTCCCAAAGGCGCCTTGACCCGTTTCTGCGCGACGCAGGGCATCCGATTGGACCTAGCGTCCGTTGCCCATCCGCAGTCAAACGGCCAGGTGGAGCGAGCAAACGACCTCATTTTATCCGGCATCAAACCTCGACTGGTCGAGCCTCTGGAGCGGTCGGCTGGCGGTTGGCTCGACGAGCTGCCGGTAGTCCTCTGGAGCCTGCGCACAACTCCGAACAAGTCAACCGGCTTTACGCCTTTCTTCCTCGTCTACGGTGCCGAAGCCGTCATCCCGACGGACATAGAATTTGACTCCCCTCGAGTTACCATGTACACCGAAGAGGAGGCAGAAGAAGCACAACAAGACGGCGTCGATCTGCTGGAAGAGGGCCGGCTGTTGGCACTCAGCCAGTCCACCATCTACCAGCAGAGCATGCACCGATACTACAACCGAAAGGTCAAGCCAGGATCCTTCCAAGAAGGAGACCTTGTGCTCCGGCTGATCCAGCGAACAGTCGGCCAGCACAAGCTCTCGGCACCTTGGGAAGGCCCCTTCATTATCAGCAAGGTGTTGGGCAATGACTCCTACTACCTCATCGACGCTCAGAAGCCTCAAGCATGCAAAAGAGATGACTCCGGCAAGGAGACGGAGCGACCATGGAATGCGAACCTCCTGCGAAGGTTTTACAGTTGATGCAGTATGTACCATGCCAACTTTTGTATTAAGTACGAAGACTCCAGCTCCCCCGAGAAGAGCTCGGGGACTGCCCTCTTTTATCTATATGATAAGTACTATGCATGTCATTTGTGTTACTTCATTAGTCCGTCTGGCACCGGGTTCGACCAGTCGACCCGTGGACTTGTCGCCATATACTATGAAATGCTTCCTACAACCGAACAAGTAATGAGTTGGCACCTAAGCTTTCTCCTGCCAGAAGCCGCAGCTTGTAGAGTGATTGTTCGCTCAGCAGGAGTTAAGGCAGAAAGGGTGTCTGCATGAAAAATGGCGAAGGACCCAAAAGCATACACATAGTCCAAGCCGGCTTCCCGCCTCACCGACCGGCTGTCAAGCAGCCGGCCGGCCGGCTCCTACTTAACTTGCTAGAAAACTCTAATCGTCTAAGTACTTGCCTTCCCAAAAGTGGCTAAGTACTTGACCCAGCCACAGTCCGTGGAACGGCTGTTCGGCTAGCAAGACGGCAACCGAGAGAGGGCGGAAAAGGAAAAAAGCCAAAGAACAGAAAGCAAGGAAAGATAGTACTCGGCAAAAATATTTACACATCAAAAGGCCCTTGGCCGACATCCAACAAGAGTTTGAAATACACCCTGCGGGTGGAATTGTGCGAAGTTAACAAGTTTGTCGAGACTGATAAGCAGGAAGAAACGAAGGTAAAATGGCAGCCTAGGAAGCAGCAGACGGGTTCGGCAGAATGGTGGAGTCGGTGGTGCCGGCTGCTTGAGCGGCCGGTTGGTCGGTCTCCGCTTGATCGCCTTCAGCAGCAGCCAGCTTGCTCGGGCGTGGCTCGTTGCTAGAGGCGCGGTCGAGTTGAGGCTGGCCGTCCGCTCCGACCTCTGGCGCCTCCTCTTCACCTTCCTCCTCCTCCTCCTCGTCTTCTACCTCGTCGCTGGAGTCGATCACCTCGGCCGAGTCCTCGCCATCCTCCGGGTTCAGCCTGAACCACTCTGGTGGCGCCTCGGCACCGTTCTCAGCCAGCTCTAGGATGAAGATGCTGGTGTTGGTGTACTCGGCGATTGCCACCGCCTGCTTGACAAGATCACCTTCCACTGCCACTAGCTCCTCCTAAGTTTCCTGTCGAAACATGGTCAACTGGGCGAGATTTAGCCCAGGGTACCACACCTTGACGAACTCCAAGGCCCGGAGTGCTCCGGCCCAGGCCGAGGAGCCCTTCCATGCCTCAAGGCGGCCGGCCGCCACCTCCAGCCAATCGGCAGTCCGGCTGGGTGTGCGCGGAGCCGGCATGTCGGGCCACAGGGCGGTGATCGCCTGGGCGCTGACACGCTGAAGGCGGCGCAACATCCAATGAGTTGGCCGAAGACGAGCTTGGATGCCAAGAAGCTGCTCGCGAAGAGTGCGGGGGGCATTGGCGGCGATCTCCTCACCTTCTGCCCTCCGTCCTTGCGATCGGCCTCAATAGCCTGGTTGGCAGCACCAGAGTGACCTGGGAAGAAGTCTGCTCGGATAAAAAAGCAAAGAGTCAGATCAGAAACAAGAAGTCAGCTCGTTCAGAAGCCGGCAGCTTGAAGAAAGAGTAAAGAAGGCAGCTTACTATTGACCATGTCTTCAATCTCGCCAAAGCTGGCTGTCAACATTGCCTCCTTGTCGGTCCAGGCAGAGCGCTCGATCTCGAACTCAGCAAGGAGACCTGCCTCCTTGTCCTCTGCCTCCTTCTGGGCCTTCTTCAGAAGCTCCGCCTGCTCCGCCAGTTGCGTGACCAGCCGGTCACGCTCCTCGGCCAGCTTGTTGCAGTCCGCCTCCTTGGCATGCAGCACGGTGTTGGCTTCACCCAGCTGCTGCTGTAGGGTGGCGTTGGCCTCTGCAAAAGTAGAAGAAGAAAAGGACATCAACAGTCAACAAAGAGAGATGTAGTTGCCAGGAAGATCCGGCCCGACTACTCAGTAGTCGGCTCAAATCTTGGGGATTACAGCCCGCAGGTGCGCCAGCACGCCTCGACGGAGAAAGAAGTTATCAAATATCAACAGAGAAGAAAAGTAGTTGCCAGGAAGATCAGGCCCGACAGCTCAGCAGTCGGCCCGAATCTCGAGGACTACAGCCCGCGGGTGCGCCAGCGCGCCCCCGCAAAGAAAGAAAAAGACTTACTCTGGCTCTCCGACAAGTCAACGGCCCGTTGATCCGACTCCTAGACTTTGGAGTTGAAGGCGGCCGCACGGAGGTTATGATAATCCTACAGCAAAGATATCGGACAGTATCAGTACTCAGAGCTTGCCAATTAAAGTTCCAAGCCGCCTGCTTAGCAGCCGGCCCGAAACTCGGGGGACTACACCCAGTGGGTGCGCTGGCGCGCCCCCACGAAGCAGTACAAGAATTAGAAACAAAGAAGCAAGAAGCATACCCGGATGGCTGCTCGCGACTCTAGGAACGCATTGTTGCAGTGCTTGAGTGCGTCGGCCTCTGTGCGGAGCTTGGCCTGGACATCCAGGATTGCCTTGTTCAAAGGGCCCGTCCCGCTTCCTCGCCCCCACCCAGTGGGCGCGGCGCTGGTCGCCTCGGTGTTCGGGATCGAAGAGCTCGCGGCACCGGTATCCAGTGGGCGTGGCACTGAGGCCGCTTTTGCAAATCGGCGGCGCGAGGGTGTGCGGATCTCAGGAGTTGGGCCTGTCACCAGCTCGTCTCCGGCTGCTGGCGCCGGCAGGTCAGCCAGCTGTTTGTCTCGCGCCTCCTCGGAGGGTGGTGCTGGGGGCACGATTACGTTCGGCATGACGACGTCGCCGCCGTCCCTCTCCATGATCGGGTGCTCGTCGCCAGCTCCCCCAATCAGCGCCACGAACTCTGGTGGTGGCAGCGCGGAGTTCAAGGGGTGACGAATAACGTCGACTAACGGTGCGCGGCTTCCTCGACCCACTTTTTCGCCGTGGCGGCAGCCTCGTCCTCCGCCAGCTTCTTCAAAGCGGCGGCCTCTGCCTTGTTCGCCTCTGCCTTCTCCAGGCGGGCGGCTTCCCGCTCCTCGCGTGCCTCCCGCATGTTTCGCTCCGTCGCCTCCTGGAGGTCGGCGGTGATACGTCTCCAACGTATCTATAATTTTTGATTGCTCCATGCTATATTATCTACTGTTTTGGACTATATTGGGCTTTATTTTCCACTTTTATATTATTTTTGGGACTAACCTCTTAACCGGAGGCCCAGCCCAGAATTGCTGTTTTTTTGCCTATTTCAGTGTTTCGAAGAAACAGAATATCAAACGGAGTCCAAACAGAAAAATCCTTTTTGGAACGTGATTTTCTTCTCGGATAAGCCCCAGGAAACTTGGACCCTACTCCAAGAAGTACTAGAGGCAGTCACGAGGGTAGGGGGCGCCCCCCCCCCTACAGGGCGCGCCCCCTGCCTCATGGGACCCTCGGTGCTCCACCGACGTACTCCTTCCTCCTATATATACCCACGTACCCCCAAACGATCAGAACAGGAGCCAAAAACCTAATTCCACCGCCGCAACTTTTTGTATCCACGAGATCCCATCTTGGGGCCTGAGCGAATCCTGGATTAGGGGGTGTTCGGATAGCCGGACTATACCTTCAGCCGGACTCCTGGGCTATGAAGATACAAGATTGAAGACTTCGTCCCGTGTCCGGAAGGGACTTTCCTTGGCGTGGAAGGCAAGCTTGGCGATACGGATATGTAGATCTCCGACCATTGTAACCGACTCTGTGTAACCCTAACCCTCTCCGGTGTCTATATAAACTGGAGGGTTTTAGTCCGTAGGACAAGATACACAACAACAATCATACCATAGGCTAGCTTCTAAGGTTTAGCCTCTCTGATCTCGTGGTAGATCTACTCTTGTACTACCCATATCATCAATATTAATCAAGCAGGACGTAGGGTTTTACCTCCATCGAGAGGGCCCGAACCTGGGTAAAACTTCATGTCCCTTACCTCCTATTACCATCCGGCCTAGACGCACAGTTCGGGACCCCCTACTCGAGATCCGCCGGTTTTAACACCGACATTGGTGCTTTCATTGAGAATTCCTCTGTGTCAGTGTCAAAACCGGCGGATCTCGGGTAGGGGGTCCCGAACTGTGCGTCTAGGCCGGATGGTAACAGGAGGCAAGGGACACAAAGTTTTACCCAGGTTCGGGCCCTCTGGATGGAGGTAAAACCCTACGTCCTGCTTGATTAATATTGATGATATGGGTAGTACAAGAGTAGATCTACCACGAGAACAGAGAGGCTAAACCCTAGAAGCTAGCCTATGGTATGATTGTGGATGTGTATGTTGTCCTACTGACTAAAACCCTTCGGTTTATATAGACACCGGATAGGGTTAGGGTTACATAGAGTCGGTTACAATGGTAGGAGATCTGAATATCCGTATCGCCAAGCTTGCCTTCCACGCCAAGGAAAGTCCCTTCCGGACACGAGACGAAGTCTTCAATCTTGTATCTTCATAGTCCAGGAGTCCGGCTGAAGGTATAGTTCAGCTATCCGAACACCCCCTAATCCAGGGCTCCCTTAGTAGGCCCTGAACCAGGCTTCAATGACGACGAGTCCGGCGCGCAAATTGTCTTCGGCATTGCAAGGCGGGTTCCTCCTCCAAGTACTTCATAGAAGATTTTGAACACAAAGATAGTGTCCGACTCTGCAAAATAAGTTTGCACATATTGCCATAGAGAGAATAATATTTACACAAATCTAATCTGCTAACGTATTCCGTAGTGTGACATCACACCACAGTCAAGCTTTTATTTGAACCGTTTTACTATCCCATCTTAGTGTGTTATGCGAGGCGGTTTCCTTGCCATGTCTTGTTAAAGCTGATATCGTGTCCCCTTATTCCGGGATTCTCATTGAGGGAGTCCTGGATTAGGGGGTGTTCAGATAGCCGAACTATACCTTCAACCGAACTCCTGGACTATGAAGATACAAGATTGAAGACTCCGTCCCGTGTCCAGAAGGGACTTTCCTTGGCGTGGAAGGCAAGCTTGGCGATATGGATGTTCAGATCTCCTACCATTGTAACCGACTCTATGTAACCCTAACCCTATCCGGTGTCTATACAACCGGAGGGTTTTAGTCCATAGGACAACATACACATCAACAATCATACCATAGGCTAGCTTCTAGGGTTTAGCCTCTCTGATCTCGTGGTAGATCTACTCTTGTACTACCCATATCATCAATATTAATCAAGCAGGACGTAGGGTTTTACCTCCATCGAGAGGGCCCGAACCTGGGTAAAACTTTGTGTCCCTTGCCTCCTGTTACACTCCGGCCTAGACGCACAGTTCGGGACCCCCTACCCGAGATCCGCCGGTTTTGACACCGACATTGGTGCTTTCATTGAGTGTTCCTCTGTGCCGTCGCCGTCAGGCCCGATGGCTCCTACGATCATCAATGGCGATGCAGTCCAGGGTGAGGCCTTCCTCCCCGGACAGATCTTCGTCTTTGGCGGCTTCGCACTGTGGGCCAATTCACTTGGCCATCTAGAGCAGATCGAAAGCTACGCCCCTGGCCGTCAGGTCAGATTTGGAAGTTTAAACTACACGGCTGGCATCTGCGGGGACTTGATCTTCGACGGATTCGAACCACTGCCAAGCGCGCCGCACTGTCACGACGGGCATGATCTAGCTATGTCGTCGAACAGTACCCTGGAGGCCGCACCCGCATCGGCTCCGACCCTTAGTTCGGAGCCGACCGCGCCGATCAAGGATGGGCGGTTGGATGCCACCTCGGGGGCTGCGATCCAAACGGCGATTGAGCCGAACACCAGCCCCGTACTCTACGAGGCTTGTGACTCCAAGGAGCCGGACTCCTCTCCGGACTCCGAACCCTCCGCGCCCCTGCCAGTCGAATCCGATTGGCACCGATCATGGAGTTCACTGCCGCAGACATCTTTCAGCACTCGCCTTTCGGCGATATCCTGAAGTCACTGAAGTCTCTCTCTTCATCAGGAGAGCCCTGGCCGGACTACGGTCAGCAAGGTTGGGGTACGGACGACGAGGAAATTCAAAACCCACCCACCACCCACCTCGTAGCCACTGTCGACGACTTAACCGACATGCTCGACTTCGACTCCGACGAAATTGACGGTATGGACGCCGATGAAGGAGACGATGAAGAACCAGCGCCTATTGAGCCCTGGAATGCCACCTCGTCATACGACGTATACATGGTGGACGCACCAAAAGATGACGACGAAGAGCGGAAGGACGCACCGAAGGATTGTTCCCTCAAAAAGCAATCAAAGCGGCGGCGCAAGCGCCGCCCCAAATCCCGCCTCGACAGAAATAGCAATCACACAGACCCAGCACTGGAGCAGGGCGAACCGCTGCCGGACAACGGCAATCCGGATAATCAAACTGAACAAATAAACCCTATCAAGGATAATGGTCCGGACGACATAACGCCGGACAGGCACCCAGAGCAGCAGAACGCCCGTAAAATGCTTGTTGCCATCGCGAGGAGCCTCAAAAAGCAGAAGCGAAGGCTCAAGACCGTGCAAGACACACTCCAATTCAGATGGAGAAAAATACTCAACACTGTAGCAAGGTACGGCGACAATCTCCCCTCCAAGAGCTACCCAAAGCGGAAGCTGCTACCCGAATTCGACGAGGAGGCCGCAGACCTCCCACAACCAAATATCAAAGCAGCCACCTGGTCGGATAGACGACCCCTCTACCAACACAGAGCGGCATACAACGCCGCTGACAATACAACACGCGACCCAGGCGAGGGTTCGAACCCAAAGGACGATGCAACAAGATCCATCTATGGACCACGCAAGCGCCCCCCAGCATACAATGCAACACAACAAATATCCGAACAAAGCGGTACACCCAGCTATAGGGGTGCCGCACACCCTCTATGTTTCACCGACGAGGTGCTGGACCATGAATTTCCAGAGGGATTCAAACCTATAAACATAGAGGCATACGACGGAACAACACACCCCGGGGTTTGGATTGAGGACTATATCCTTCATATCCATATGGCTCGAGGAGATGATCTCCACGCCATCAAATATTTACCCCTCAAGCTCAAAGGGCCAGCTCGTCACTGGCTCAAAGGCCTCCTCGAAAGCTCCATTGGAAGTTGGGAAGAGCTCGAAGACGCCTTTCAGGCAAATTTTCAAGGGACTTATGTCCAACCTCCGGATTTGGATGATCTGAGTCACATAACTCAGCAGCCCGGAGAGTCAGCCCGAAAGCTTTGGAATAGGTTTCTTACTAAAAAGAACAAGATTGTCGACTGTTCGGACGCCGAAGCCTTAGCGGCTTTCAAGCATAGCGTCCGTGACGAATGGCTCGCCAGACACCTCGGCCAAAATAAGCCGAGAACGATGGCCGCATTAACAAACCTCATGACCCGCTTTTGCGCGGGTGAGGACAGCTGGCTAGCCAGATGCAGCACCAGCGACCCCAGTACATCGGAAGTTAGAGATGGCAACGGGAAATCACGGCGCAACAGCAATAACAAACGCCGGAATAAAGAAGACAACACGAAGGGCACGACAGTAAATGCCGGATTCAAAAGCTCTCGGCCAGGTCAAAAGCCGCCCACTAAAGGCACCAGGGATGAACTGTCCAGCCTCAACAAAATTCTGGACCAAGTATGTCAGATCCACAGTACCCCGGGTAAACCTGCTAATCATACCCACAGAGAATGTTGGGTCTTCAAGCAGTCCGGCAAGCTCAACGCCGTACACAAGAGGGAGGACACACCAAGTGAAGACGAGGACGAGCCCCCCAAGCAAGACACGGGGGAACAAAAGAAATTCCCACCAGAAGTCAAAACAGTAAACGTACTACACATGATCAAGGGAAAAAACAATACGACACCCCCAGGAAAATATACCCAAGTTCATGTCACCTCAAAGTCCTGCCAATGGTCGTCTCAACTGATCACTTTCGACCATCGTGATTACTCAGCAAGTATCCGACACGCAGGATGGGCTGCCTTGGTATTAGACCCAGTAATTGGCGGATATCACTTCACACGAGTCTTGATGGACGGTGGCAGTAGCCTAAACCTAATATACCAGGATACAATCCGCGGGATGGGGTTAGACCCAACACAAATTCGCCATAGCAATACTACCTTTAAAGGAGTAACGCCAGGCCCAGGGGCTCGTTGTACGGGCTCCCTCCCACTACAAGTTATATTCGGCTCCCCCGATAACTTCCGTCGCGAGCATTTAACTTTCCGCATCGCTCCGTTTCAAAGTGGCTATCAAGCACTGCTAGGACGTGAAGCTTTCGCTCGCTTTAATGCAATACCACACTACGCCTCCCTCACACTCAAGATGCCCGGTCCACATGGCATCTTTACAGTGCACGGAGACGTCAAGCGCTCTCTGCGCGCCGAAGAGAGTGAGGCTGCCTTGGCAGCCGAACATTAAAGACGTCCGGACTAGTGATCGAGTCCGGCGCCGCTATTTACACCGAATAAGTGATCACACCCCTAGTCGTCAATACAAGGGGCTCAACGCGCGCAGACAAGTGGCAATTTCTTATCATCTTCAATTATACATGGTTTCTTTAAAAACTATCTTTTTGCACGACAACTCTTTCACTTAACTTCCTATCTTTTACAGACGATCATCGTGCTACACCCGTCCAGGATACGGCACAACGGAGACACAGGCGCAGACGTGCAGCAAGGACCCGCTCAAAGGATTCTTTTTAGATTAAGACCCTGCGTAAACCTTTTTTACTGTCCCTTGTTGATACATATCCACCATTGTGAAGGATGCTGACGTCTTGGCATGTGGCCACGCCAGAACAATGCATGTACCTGGACACAAGGGGCTTCTTACAAAGGCCACTATTCAGGCCTGGTTTATACCACAAAGACCGAATGCCTTAGGGAGTGTTCGGCGTCGCAAGTTTGGCCCTATATGCATCAGCTCCGAATCATTGTCTTTGGTCAAATGTTGGGTTTGCCCAGCTCCTGTGTTTTGGTGCCTTACGTTCCACTTTACTGGCTAAGGTAGCACCAGGAGAACTACTGCAATTGTGCCCTGGTTCATCCGGACGAGCACCTCAGTAGACAAAGCCGAAAACTGACTGTCATGATATAGCGTGAGACTGGTCAACCACTCGATGACCTGTGGGAATGTTAGAATTCTTCCGCCTTAACGAAGGGCCGTTTTCCGGCCAGGCATATACGCACCCCGAGATCGGGAGAGTGCAGACCACCAGGGGCTATCTAGTAGCCCCACTATCAAACTCCTATGGCTAAGTGAAAGTGTTAAAGCATTATAGTCCGGTTGCCTCGCTCGCTCCGCTATCACCTCCTTAATAGGACCAAGATGTTGGGTTAAGTGTGAACGCGTGTTTTTGCTAGCACCTCCACATTATATGCGTGGGGGTTGAAGCCGACGACTGCAATCTTTCAGGTTATACACACGTATACAAAAATGGCCGCCCAGGAGGCATCATATTACTTTCAGGCAAAAGTATAAAAATAGCCTTATAAAACTTTATAAAAGCATTTCGCTTACAATGAGATTACATATCACTCAAACATAATATTTTTTTAGCACTAGGTCTCTACCAAACGGGCACCCTCAAGAACTTCTTCAAAGTAGTGCTCAGCAGCCTTTCGACCTATGGCCGAATCCCGCGCTGCAACATTGGTAGCATCCATCTCCGCCCAGTATGCCTTGACACGGGCAAAGGCCATCCATGCGCCCTCTATGCACGCCGACCTATTCATCGCATCAATGCGCGGCATCACATTGAGTAACTACTGCACCAAGCTGAAATAGATGTTCGGTTTTGACCCTCCGGCCATAACTGATCCACAACAGACCTCATGGAGAGTCCGGACAACCTATTTAGTTCGGCCCATTCGGCTAATTGGTCAGTAAATGAAAGTGGACGCTCGGGAGTATGGAATTGTCTCCAAAACAGCTAGTCCACTCCATGGTCCGTCTGACCCTGGAAGTACTTGGCCGCATCGGTAGCGCTCGCTGCCAAATCCATATACACATCCTCCAAGCTCCACAGCTGATCCAGGGGGGCATACCGTGGATCTCCGAACTTCCTCTGTAACATAAAGGATTTCCCAACTACAATATCCTCGGCTTCCCGCAGCTCCTCCTTCTTTACCCTCATAGCAGAGCGGAGGTCCTTTCTTGTCGCAGCAACCTTCTCAAGGTCCGATGCCTTCGCCTGGTTTTCCTTTTCAAGAACCCGGCAACGGTCGGTGGCGGCTTTTAATTCTATGGCCATCTTGGCCATCTTGTCTCAGCTCTCGCCATGTGCGGCCTTCTCGGCTTGCAACTCTTCGGTCGCCTTTAAAGCAGCCGCATTACCCAACCTCGCTTGTTCCTTGGCTCGGGCAAGTTCTGCCTGCAAGGCTTCAACATTGGCAGCCCCATCTGCAGTCACAACATATTAAAGATACTGGCATCATGCTACTCTTCCTATGTGACGTTCACCAGATAATGACACTTACCCTGTGCCTCGTCAGGCCTTTTGTTAACAAGCTCGATGTCGGCGTCTTCCGCATCCAACTGCCGTTCTAAATGGGCAAAGTCGCTAGTCTGGCTAGCCATCGGAGCTTCCATCACCTGCACATCGAGGCAGTATGGTTATTACCTGGGAATATGATCCTCTGTTTGTCGTCGTTTGCAACGACAACCAGAGTCTCAGGGGCTACTATCTACAAAGGGCACACCTAGTATGTGCAGGACTATCATACATTATTTTACGTACCTCAAACCCTGTCAGTAGACTCATAAAAGCTTTATGCAATCCACTTTCGGCGGACAAGATTCTCTCCATCACCGTATTCATCAGCACACGGTGTTCATCTGAGATGACCGCTCGCCCCACCAACTCCCTCAGAACATCCGACCACACACTAGACGGTGCCGGACTTGTTTGTCTGCTCTCTTCGGGAGCCAGACACTGAGAACTTCGGGGGTCGATAGGATTATCTTCTAGCCTCGCCGGACTCGGAGAGGCCCTCCGCGACAACACTTCAGGTTCGCCCGCTTCCGGAGCGGAGGAGTCCGGAGGGGGCGTTTCGCTCTCCATCATCTCTAGAAGAAGATCCCCCGAAGACGAGCTCATTTGAGAGGGGCTAAGGCCCGAACTGCAAAGATACATGCAGCGGTTATCTTCTCAGAAGAAGAGACGACATATCTGTACTATTAAGGTATTTTGGGTCACTTATGACTCGTGGGAGAATTGATCCCCTCGCGGACTTTGTGCGGCAACGGCGCCCCCCGAGGTAGGACCCTCTGTGGGAGACTTCTTCCCTCGTTTGGAAGTTTCGGCTTCCGAATCCCCGGGCGCAGTTATTTTCCTCGTCTGGTCGTCTTCCTTCATGGAGACGCTCGCTCCCTCGGCTAGAATGGGCAGCGTTGAGGGCCCGCGTCCGCCCGCATTACCATCCATAGTATTTTCCTTTAAAGGCTCCGGGCAGGGTGCGGTCTGGAGCATCTTCTCCAATACCGGATTTTCCAAACCCTCAGGGAGGGGGGCCGAACACCGAATCAACTTCTCCTTTATTAGCCAGTCCTGGTCAAAAGGCGAACTCTCAGAAATAGCTTCGTAACAAAGGAGAGATAGTACGTTCGGCCGGAAGATGCCTTACCTGCTCGGCGGCGCGGTTGCTACTCAGGCCCGCGTCCTCGGTGATTTCCGGACACTCCACTTGAGGTCCGAAGAACGACTTGTACATCTCCTTGATCGTCAGGCCGAGGAAATTTTGAATGGCGCACGGTCCCTTGGGATTAAGCTCCCACAAGCGAAGAGGCCGACGTTTGCAAGGCTGGACTTGACGAACCAGCATAACTTGTGCTACCACAACCAAACTGAAATCTCCATTAAAGAGATCTTGAATGCGGCTCTGCAGTATAGGCACGTCCTTGGCTGGACCCCAGCTCAATCCTCTGCTAATCCATGACATTAGTTATGGTGGAGGGCCCGAGCGGAAGACAGGGGCGGCCGCCCACTTGGCACTTCTAGGAGCCGTGATGTAGAACCACTCCTGTTGCCACAATTCAGACACCTCTGGAATGGAACCTTTGGGCCATGCAGCTCCCATCATCTTGCGTATTGAGGCACCTCCACACTCCGCATGTTTCCCCTCGATCATCTTCGGTTTTACTTCAAAAGTCTTGAGCCATAGGCCAAAGTGAGGGGTAACCCGGAGGAAGGCCTCGCACACAACAATAAATGTCGTGATATGAAGAAAGGAGTACGGAGCTAGATCATGGAAATCTAGCCCGTAGTGAAACATCAAGCCCCTGACAAAAGGGTTCAATGCAAGGCCTAGACCTCGGAGGAAGTGGGAGACGAACACGACGCTCTTGTTGGGTTCGGGGGAAGGGACGGCCTGCCCCCAGGGAGGCAGCCGATGCAGAATCTCGGCGGTCAGATATCTGGCCTCCCTCAACTTTTTGACGTCTTCTTCCATGATGGAAGAAGGCACCCATCGGCCTTGAAGGCTAGATCCGGACATGACTGAAGGTTCGGAGCACCTGACCTGAACTTTGGGCGTTTGAGCTTGAGGTGGGGGAAGGATTCGATTGAGCACGGGAGGGAAAAATAAAAAGCCTCATCCCTTTATAAAGAGGGTGGATATCGAGCGTCCTCCCCGTGTTCGTTTGGACTTGCCTATGATCTAGGAGTCCTAGAAGTGGTTGGGTTACATGCCCGTATTGATGAGAATCCCTGAATAAGGGGACACGATCTCTGCTTTAACAAGACGTGCCAAGGAAACCACCTCGCATAACGCGCTAAGATGGGACAGTAAAACGGTTCGAATAAAAGCTTGGCCATGGTGTGATGTCGCACTACGGAATACGTCAGCAGATTAGATTTGTGTAAATATTATTCTCTCTATGGCAAAATGTGGAAACTTATTTTACAGAGCCGGACACTATCTTTGTGTTCAAAATCTTCTATGAAGTACTTGGAGGAGGAACCCGCCTTGCAATGCCGAAGACAATCTGCACGTCGGGCTAGTCGTCATTGAAGCCTGGTTCAGGGGCTACTGAGGGAGTCCTGGATTAGGGGGTGTTCGGATAGCCGAACTATACCTTCAGCCGAACTCCTGGACTATGAAGATACAAGATTGAAGACTCCGTCCCATGTCCGAAAGGGACTTTCCTTGGCGTGGAAGGCAAGCTTGGCGATACAGATGTTCAGATCTCCTACCATTGTAACCGACTCTATGTAACCCTAACCCTATCCGGTGTCTATATAAACCGGAGGGTTTTAGTCCGTAGGACAACATACACATCAACAATCATACCATAGGCTAGCTTCTAGGCTTTAGCCTCTCTGATCTCGTGGTAGATCTACTCTTGTACTACCCATATCATCAATATTAATTAAGCAGGATGTAGGGTTTTACCTCCATCGAGAGGGCCCGAACCTGGGTAAAACTTCGTGTCCCTTGCCTCCTATTACCATCCGGCCTAGACGCACAGTTCAGGACCCCCTACCCGAGATCCGCCAGTTTTGACACTGACACTCATCAATACGGGCATGGATAACCCAACCACGCCATTGATTACGGCGCTTGGAGATAAGCGAGTTTTACCAGGCTGGTGGGGACACATAGTCGCGTTCACCCATATAAGGGGATAAGGATCCACCTTTTACCCACGCCTTCTTCCTCCTTTGCCTATCCATTCTTGCGCACCCGAGCTTCAGCACCCAAGTCCGCACTACCACCTCAACCTTATCCAGTCATGTCCGGAGCGGGAGGCAAGTGGATGGTCTCCTCCATCACGGAGGGACACATCAAAAAGCTAAGGAAGGCCGGATATCTGGCTAGCGATATCGCGCACCGGCTTCCCCAAAAGGGGTAGCTCATCCCCACTCCTAGGCCCCATGAGAGGGTGGTCTTCCTCCCCCATTTCCTCCGCGGACTGGGCTTCCCTCTGCATCCATTTGTCCGGGGGCTCATGTTCTACTACGGCCTAGATTTCCACGATCTGGCCCCGAACTTCGTCCTCAACATCTCGGCGTTCATCGTCGTGTGCGAAGCGTTCCTCCGCATCCGCCCCCATTTCGGCCTATGGCTTAAGACTTTCAATGTCAAGCCGAAGGTGGTGCGCGGCAGCCAGGCGGCGTGCGGCGGTGCCATGGTTGGCAAGATGGCCAACGTCCTATGGCTCGAGGGCTCCTTTGTGGATACCCTAAAGGGGTGGCAATCAGGGTGGTTGTACATCACCGAGCCGTGCGACCCTGAATGGGTCGTAGCCCCCGAGTTTCGGTCCAGACACCCTACGCGGCTCACCTCCTGGAAGGAGACCGGCCTATCATGGGGTAAAAAGGAGAGCTGACCGGACTCCAAACATGTGTCCAAACCCTGGTGAACAAGAAGCTCAAACTTGTCAACGTAGTCCAGGTTATGCTCATCCGCCTGATCCTCCCGTGTCAACGACGGGCCTTCAATCTGTGGGAGTTCGACCCGGCGCAGCATCAAACTCTAAACAGGCTCTTCGACATGACGTACGAAGATGCCTGGAGGATGCTTTTCAAGGGCACCGAGGCTCCTGCATCCGCTACCGAGGATCGCGGATTCAGCGTGCAGCGTCACGCGCTCGCGGTAAGCTGTTTTTCCTTTTACAGGGTATCAGTTTTACATAGTTTGATTCTACGTGGGATCTAAGCTCCCTTTCCTCTAACAGGATTGAAAGGTGACGTCCGGACAGATCAACTGTCCGGCTCCTTTGCCCGAAGGCCTAGCGGACGCTCACCTGGCGAAGCTGCTAGTTCCGGCACCCTATGTGGTGCCAGAGAAGAGGGCCAAGAAGAAGGCCACGGGGACTCGAAAGAGTGCCCGACGCCCGGAGGTGTCGGATTCACCATCCGACGAATCCGAGGCGCACTCCTCCCATGAAGACGAGGAGGAGGAAGAAGAGACCCCTCCCCCTCCAGCGGGGGAAGGGAAGAAAAGGAAGGCCGCCCCAACTGGGGAGGCTGAAGGGTCCAAGAAGGGGAAAACCCTTTCTCCGGACTAATCCACCGACGCCGACAACGGCAGAGAGGAGTGGGTGCCCAGGGCCAAGCCCTTGGCAAAATCGTAAGTATCCGGATACCAAAGTAATTCATGGTATTTGTTTATTGCACAGCTTTCCCTTATGTCGAATGTGTTTATGCAGCCCACCCAAAGACCGGCTCGAGGGTCGTCGAGCGGCTCACTGGACTCGTCGGACGTGAACTCACTTCCGACGGCTTCCTCCCCCCGCCCTATGGACGACACCGAAGTGTTGTCCCAACAGGTTCCAATCCGGGAGGAGGTGGTCCTAGAGGCACCGCGAGGCGACCTCCCGGACTCCAGGAGTAAGGGGGATGAAACCCCCTAGGGCTCCAAGTCCGGCCCTAGGCCGGACACCGCTTCGGAATCTTCAAAGGTTCCAAAGTCCGGCAGGGGACCTCCTTCCAAGAGGAGCAAGCCCGTCGTGCCGGTGACCTCCGTCCAACCGGAGGCGCCGGACAATATGTTGGAGGCGCTCCAAGGTGCCTCCATCGACGAGGGGCACCGCACTATTATGAGTGCGGTGATCCAGAAGGTTCAGTCCGCCAAGAGCGGACTGACTGAAGCTTGTACAAGCCTTTTAACATGCTTTGAGGTAAGTAAAGAATGCGTAAATAATAGTACCGCATAGACAGTAGCCCCTGATGCTCTGTTTGGCGTTCGGGAAGAAAAACCGAATAGAGGATCAAATAGAATTCGCAGAAGTCTAACAAAAATGAGTCATTATGCATGTGCAGGCTACCCTGCTTGCGTCCGCCGCACTGACTGTGGAAGTGGACACGCTAAAGCAGGACCTTGAAAGGTCCGAGCAAGAGCTCGAGCGTGCCAAGAAGCATCTCAAGGACAATGAAGGTAAGAAATACCTTGTTAAAAGTATATATATATATATAAGGCGCAATTGCGATAAATGACGGGATTATCGTGGCTATTGTAGGGGCCACGTCTAAGGTGGCGACCCTTAAGCAAGCACTGGACAAGGCCGAGAAGAATTCAGCCTTGGAGCGCACCGAGCGGGAGAAGTATGAGGCCGAGGTTGGCAAGGTGCGGCAAGAGCTCCAGGCTCTCATGGAAAAACATGAGAGTTTGGAGAGTGACTCGAAGATGCAAGCGTCCGAGCTTGCGGTGGCTATTGCAAGTGCCAAATCTGCCAAGGCCGAGTCCCAGAAGACCCTCCAGGAGTTGGATGAGGTGAAGAAGATAGCGGCGGGTAAGGCATTCTTTATGCAGAGTAAACACATAAACGTGAGTTACTTGATACTTACCCGAATCCGGAGCTCTCTAGGAGCGTTCGCAGATCTCCCCCGGAGTGTGTCCGATGCCACTGCATTCTATCGAGCCGAGGAGGGCAGCTCGACGGAGAAGGTGTTCTGGTCTCAGTACGCTGAGGCCGGACACCCCGTGCCCCTGAGCGACCAGCTGAAGCAACTGGTCGAGCTCCACAAGGCGGCTGAACAGGCCATGAAGGGCCTCATAGTTCAGCTGTGGCCTGGAGAGGCTCTGCCTGGGAGCTATTTCGGGCTGGTGCGGCGGCTGGTGGAGGCCTATCCGAGGCTTGAAGACATCAAGTGCTTCGTCTGCATTGAAGGTGCCCGTAGGGCCCTTGCCCGTGCTAAGGTGCACTGGGGCAAGCTGGATGTGGAGAAGCTTGTGAAGGACGGGCCACCGCCGGGGAAAGAGCATTGCAAGCCCGAGAATTATTATAAGGATGTTCTGAAGGGTGCCCACCTTGTTATCCTGTGCGCTGAAAACGTGTTCATATGCGCTAAGCAATGCTGCTTGAATTTAAAATATTACCTTATGTGCGGCTGTTTATCAATACTGAGAGATGGCGAGTCGTCGGCTTCTGCCCCCTTGACGCTAGTGTTGGGGTGTTCGGGGATAAACCTGGGTGCACTTTTTCCCATATTTGGGTCCTTCGAGGGAGGCGCTCAGCCCAACGAACGAGGCAATCGGACTATAATGCATGAACACTCTCACTTAGCCATAGAATTCTATAATTTTAAATTTCGGCGAAGCCCCTAGTATTCGGAAGACCGAGTTCAGGGCGCTTTCCACTCCTTGGCCGGACAGAGCCGACTCCTCGCCCTAAGCGGCATAAGTCTTTAAGGACTTGAAAAGACCTCTCGAACAGCGACCAGCTCTCGGCTCATCATGACGGTCAGTTTTAGCTTTCTCCACTGAGGTGCTCGACCCAGCTCAACCGGGGCACAATCGCAGTGGTTCTCCTAGTGCTACCTTAGCCGATATAGCGGAATGTAAGGCAACAAAACATAGGAGCCGGGCAAACCCAACTATTGACCCAAGACATGATTCGGAGCCGATGCATATAATGCTATAAGTTCGGGGAGCCGCACTTGTTAAAGTGTTCGGACTTCTCACACCATGTTGAGGGGTAATGAAGCCCCTGGCATATCTTGGCCGTACCAAAGTGTACGGGTGCAACATGTCGTTAAGGAACATATATATAAAAAAAGGTAATGCAAAAAATAGACAAAAGCTATGCATTGTTTATTAAAATAGCTGCGATCAAAGCAGAACGATACAAGTAATGCGATAAACAAAAGGTTGGACTATTTAACATGTCTGCTCCAGGGGCAAGCTGCGGAATAGTATGCGAAATAGGTATACTGCTCGTGATAGAGACCACCTGGGATTTCCATAATGCGGCATGGCTTGTCTGCTTCCCTGGTCCTTGCATCGTTTGTGCGGCAATTGAACTGCCGAACAAGCCTTCCGAAGAGTAGAGTCCTGGAAGTAAGAGAAAAGTAAAAAACAGCAGCCCCTGGTGCGGTTTAAGCCGTGTTTTAGGCGTGCCGTGATGGTGCCCCTCCCCCTATGCCCATGGTATTTCCAGAGCGTAGTTATGGATGCGAAGTACTGGCGTCGCCTTTCTGCGAGGGTTGGGGTTGGGGCCGCATTGCTACGCCTGCTCGGAACATGCCACGCGGTCTTGTTATAGGTTACTCCGGGCGCGCTTGATGGTGTCCGGACGTTTAATGGCCGGACTGGAGAACTGCCTGGAGCGGCTGCTTTGTACTTCTGCTGCAAGGGCCGCCATGTGCTCCTCCATTCGAAGGGAGCGTTCGGTGTTTCCATTGACCGTAATTACTCCACGAGGGCCTGGCATCTTGAGCTTAAGGTATGCATAGTGTGGTACCGCATTGAATTTGGAAATGTGGTTCGCCCGAGCAGTGCGTGATAGCCACTGCGAAACGGGACTATGTCGAAGATTAACTCCTCGCTTCGGAAATTATCCAGAGATCCGAAGACCACTTCAAGTGTGACTGAGCCTGTGCAGTTGGCCTCTACACCTGGTATTACGCCTTTAAAGGTCGTTTTGGTGGGCTTAATCCTCGAGGGATCTATGCCCATTTTCCGCACTGTATCCTGGTAAAGCAGGTTCATGCTGCTGCCACCGTCCATAAGGACTCTAGTGAGATGAAATCCGTCAATAATTGGGTCTAGAACCAATGCGGCGAATCCACCATGACGGATGCTAGTGGGATGGTCCCTTCGATCGAAGGTGATCGGGCAGGTGGACCATGGGTTGAACTTTGGGGCGACTGGCTCTATCGCGTATACGTCCCTTAACGCACGCTTCCTCTCCCTTTTGGGGACATGGGTTGCGTATATCATGTTCACCGTCCGCACTTGTGGGGGAAAACCCTTCTGTCCATTATTGTTCGGCGGTCGGGGCTCCTCATCGTCATCGCTATGCATCCCCTTGTCTTCATTGTCGGCGCTTAGCTTGCCTGCCTGCTTGAACACCCAACAATCCCTGTTGGTGTGATTGGCCAGCTTTTTGGGGGTGCCATGTATTTGGCACAAGCGGTCGAGTATTCAGTCCAAGCTAGACGGGCCCCTAGGATTCCTTTTGAATGGCTTCTTCTGCTGACCGGATTTAGAGCCTCTGAATCCGACATTAACTGCCGTATCCTCAGCATTGTCGCCGTTAATGCGGCGCTTCTGCTTGTTGCGACGTGACCTACCACTAATGTCCCTCGTGTCCGAACTACCAGGGTTCTTGGTCATGTTGTTGCTACGAGCGAGCCAGCTGTCTTCTTCCGCGCAAAAGCGGGTCATGAGTGTCGTGTGTGCTGCCATAGATTTCGGCTTTTCCTGTCCGAGGTGCCGGGCCAGCCACTCGTCATGGATATTGTGCTTGAAGGCTGCTAGGGCTTCAGCGTCTGGACAGTCGACTATTTGATTTTTCTTTGTTAGGAACCATGTCCAGAATTGTCTGGCCGATTCCTCTGGCTGCTGGATTACGTGACTTAGGTCATCGGTGTCTGGGAGTCGCACATAAGTGCCCTGGAAATTGTCGAGGAATGCGGCTTCCAGGTCCTCCCAACAACTGATTGACCCTGTTGGCAAGCTGTTGAGCCAATGCCGAGCTAGTCCTTTGAGCTTGAGTGGGAGGTATTTGATGGCGTGAAAATCGTTGCCGCGGGCCATGTGGATATGAAGGAGATAATCCTCGATCCATACCGCAGGGTCTGTTGTGCCATCATATGATTCGATGTTTACGGGTTTGAAGCCCTCGGGGATTTGATGATCCATTATTTTGTCTGTAAAGCACAGTGGGTGTGCGGCGCCTCTGTACTGGGCGATATCATGACGTAGCTCCAATGAGCTTTGTCTACTGTGTTCGGTCCTGCCGAATATGTGGCCAGGGTGACGTTTACCGTCTCAAGCCGTGGGGTGCCCACGCGATCCGTAGATCGAATGTGTTTGCCTTGCCTTGTCCTCCAACATGTCTCGTAAGTCCGGCGCATATTCCCGTGCATTGGTATGGGGTGCGGCTTTAGTGGAGGGCCGGGAGGCCTCTCTGTCGTGGCCACGAGGTGGCCGTTCGGCCGCATCAATTGCTTCCTCCTCTAAATGGGGTAGCAACCTGCGCTTTGGGTAACTCTTGGAGGGACGTTCGAGTTTATGCTCTTCGGCCGCAAGGAATTTGATCCATCTGTCAACCAGCAAATCTTGATCGGTTCGGAGCTGTTGCTGTTTTTTCTTGAGGCTTCTTGCCGTGGCCATAAGCCTGCGTTGGAAACGCTTTTGCTCAACGGGATCCTCTGGCACGACGAATTCGTCATCGTCGAGGTTTGCCTCGTCTTCGGAGGGAGGCATATAGTTATCGTCCTCGACCTCTCTGTCCGCCGCTCTCTCATGAGGGCTGGTTTCTCCATCCTCCTATGCTAAACCTTGCTGGAGGGGGTTTTCTTCGGCACTCTCCGGAGTATTATTATCTCCCGTGCTGGAATCACCGTTTTTGTGCTGGCGGGATTTTGAGCGGCGCCGCTGACGTCGGCGCTTACGCTGTTTCTTGGAGGGGTCATCCTCCGCAGTTCCATCGCCCTCTCCTTCTTTTGGGGTGTCCACCATGTATATGTCATATGACGAGGTGGCTTTCCAGGGCCTAGCAGGCGCTGGCTCTTCATCATCTCCTTCATCGGCGTCCATACCGTCGATGTCTTCGCAGTCGAAGTCGAGCATGTCGGTTAAGTCGTCGACAATGGCTACAAAGTGGGTGGTGGGTGGGTTTTGAATTTCTTCATCGTCCGTACCCCAACCTTGCTGACTGTAGTCCGGCCAGGGCTCTCCTGATAAAGAGAGAGACTTTAGTGACTTCAGGATATCGCCGGAAGGCGAGTGCTGAAAGATGTCTGCGGCAGTGAACTCCATGATCGGCGCCCAATCGGATTCGATTGGCAGGGGCACGGAGGGTTCGGAGTCCGGAGAGGGGTCCGGCTCCTTGGAGTCACGAGCCTTGCAGAGTACGGGGCTGGTGTTCTGCTCAATCGCCATTTGGATCGTAGCCCCCAAGGTGGCGTCCAACCACCCATCCTCGATCGGCGCGGTCGGCTTTGAACTAAGGGTCGGAGCCGATGCGGGTGCGGCCTCCAGGGCACTGTTCGGCGGCAGAGCTAGATCATGCTCGTCGTGACAGTGCGGCGCACTCGGCAGTGGTTCGAATCCGTCGAGGATCAAGTCCCCGCGGATGTCAGCCGTGTAGTTTAAACTTCCAAACCTGACCTGACGGCTAGGGGCGTAGCTTTCGATCTGCTCTAGATGGCAAAGTGAAATGGCCCGCAGTGCGAAGCCGCCAAAGACGAAGATCTGTCCGGGGAGGAAGGTCTCACCCTGGACTGCATCGCCATTGATGATCGTAGGAGCCATTGGGCCTGATGGCGACGGCATAGAGGAACTCTCAATGAAAGCACCAATGTCGGTGTCAAAACCGGCGGATCTCGGGTAGGGGGTCCCGAACTGTGCGTCTAGGCCGGATGGTAACAGTAGGCAAGGGACACGAAGTTTTACCCAGGTTCGGGCCCTCTCGATGGAGGTAAAACCCTACGTCATGCTTGATTAATATTGATTATATGGGTAGTACAAGAGCAGATCTACCATGAGATCAGAGAGGCTAAACCCTAGAAGCTAGCCTATGGTATGATTGTTGATGTGTATGTTGTCCTACGGACTAAAACCCTCCGGTTTATATAGACACCGGATAGGGTTAGGGTTACATAGAGTCGGTTACAATGGTAGGAGATCTGAATATCCGTATCGCCAAGCTTGCCTTCCGCGCCAAGGAAAGTCCCTTCCGGACACGGGACGAAGTCTTCAATCTTGTATCTTCATAGTCCAGGAGTCCGGCTGAAGGTATAGTTTGGCTATCCGAACACCCCCTAATCCAGGACTCCCTCACTCTGTGTCGTCGCCGTTAGGCTTGATGGCTCCTACGATCATCAATGGCGAGGCAGTTCAGGGTGAGACCTTCCTCCCTGGACAGATCTTCGTCTTCGGCGGTTTCGCACTGCGGGCCAATTCACTTGGCCATCTGGAGCAGATCGAAAGCTATGCCCCTGGCCGTCAGGTCAGATTTGGAAGCTTAAACTATACGGCTGACATCCGCGGGGACTTGATCTTCGACGGATTTGAGCCACTGCCAAGCGCGCCGCACTGTCAGAACGAGCATGATCTAGCTCTGCCGACGAACAGTGCCCTGAAGGCCGCACCCGCATCGGCTTCGACCCTTAATTCGGAGCCAACTGCGCCGATAGAGGATGGGTGGTTGGACACCGCCTCAGGGGCTGCGATCCCAATGGCGATCGAGCCGAACATTAGCCCTGCACTCTGCGAGACTCGTGACTCCAAGGAGCCGGACTCCTCTCCGGACTCTGAACTCTCCGCGCCCCTGTCGATCGAATCCGATTGGGCGCTGATCATGGAGTTCACTACCGTGACATCTTCCAGCAGTCGCCTTTTGGCGATATTCTGAATACACTAAAATCTCTCTCTTCATCAGGAGAGCCCTGGCCGGACTACGGTCAGCAGGGTTGGGGTACGGACGATGAAGAAATTCAAAGCCCACCCACCACCCACTTTGTAGCCACTGTCGACGATTTAACCGACATGCTCGACTTTGACTCCGAAGACATCGACGGTATGGACGCCGATGAAGGAGACGATGAAGAACCAGCGCCTACTAGGCCCTGGAAAGCCACCTCGTCATATGACATATACATGGTGGACACCCCAAAAGAAGGAGATGGCGATGGAACAGCGGAGGATGACCCCTCCAAGAAACAGCCTAAGCGCCGGCGTCAGCGGCGCCGCTCAAAATCCCGCCAAAACAAATACGGTGATTCCAGCACGGGAGATAATAATACTCCGGAAAGTGCCGAAGAAAACCCCCTCCAGCAAGATTTAGCACAG
The DNA here is from genome assembly GCF_002162155.2 of Triticum dicoccoides. Lineage (NCBI taxonomy): Eukaryota > Viridiplantae > Streptophyta > Magnoliopsida > Poales > Poaceae > Triticum > Triticum dicoccoides. The sequence goes on from NC_041382.1 coordinate 111,374,855, forward strand.
GAGGATGGAGAAACCAGCCCTCATGAGAGAGCGGCCGACAGAGAGGTCGAGGACGATAATTATATGCCTCCCTCCGAAGACGAGGCAAGCCTCGACGACAACGAATTCGTCATGCCGGAGGATCCCATCGAGCAAGAGCATTTTCAACGCAGACTTATGGCCACGGCAAGAAGCCTCAAGAAAAAACAGCAACAGGTTAGAGCTGATCAAGATTTGCTAGTCGACAGATGGACTGAAGTCCTTGCGGCCGAAGAGCATAAACTCGAACGCCCCTCCAAGAGCTACCCAAAGCGCAGGTTGCTACCCCGATTAGAGGAGGAAGCACTTAAACCTACATCACCTGCACTCGATACGGCCGATCGGCCACCTCGTGGCCGCGACAGAGAGGCCTCTCAGCCCTCCACTAAAGCCGCACCCCGTACCAAGGCACGGGAAAATGCGCCGGACCTGCGAGATATGTTGGAGGACAAGGCAAGGCAAACACGATCGATCTACGGATCACGTGGGCACCCCACGACTCGAGACGATAACCGTCACGCCGGCCACAAATTCGGCAGGGATGAACACAGTAGACAAAGCTCATTGGAGCTACGTCGTGATATAGCCCAGTACAGAGGCGCCGCACACCCACTATGCTTCATAGACGAAATAATGGATCATCAAATCCCCGAGGGTTTCAAACCCGTAAACATCGAATCATATGATGGCACAACAGATCCTGCGGTATGGATCGAGGATTATCTCCTTCATATCCACATGGCCCGCAGCGATGATTTCCACGCCATCAAATACGTCCCACTCAAGCTTAAAGGACCAGCTCGGCATTGGCTTAACAGCTTGCCAACAGGATCAATCAGTTGTTGGGAGGAACTGGAAGCCGCATTCCTCGACAATTTCCAGGGCACTTATGTGCGACCCCCAGACGCCGATGACCTAAGTCACGTAATTCAGCAGCCAGAGGAATCGGCCAGGAAATTCTGGACACGGTTCCTACCAAAGAAAAATCAAATCGTCGACTGTCCGGACGCTGAGGCCCTAGCAGCCTTCAAGCACAATATCCGTGACGAGTGGCTTGCCCGGCACCTTGGACAGGAAAGACCGAAGTCTATGGCAGCACTCACGACACTCATGACCCGCTTTTGCGCGGGAGAAGACAGCAGGCTTGCTCGTAGCAACAATATGACCAAGAACCCTGTTAATTCGGATACCAGGGACAGTAGTGCCAGGTCACGTCGTAACAAGCAGAAGTGCCGCATTAACGGCGACAATGCTGAGGATACGGCAGTTAATGCCGGATTTAGAGGCTCTAAATCCGGTCAGCGGAAAAAGCCATTCAAAAGGAATCCTAAGGGCCCGTCCAGTCTGGACCCAATACTCGACCGCTTGTGCCAGATACATGGCACCCCCCAAAAGCCGGCCAATCACACCAACAGGGATTGTTGGGTGTTCAAGCAGGCAGGCAAGTTAAATGCCGAAAACGAAGATAAGGGGCTGCATAGCGATGACGACGAAGAGCCCCGGCCGCCGAACAACAGTGGACAAAAGGGTTTTCCCCCACAAGTGCGGACGGTGAATATGATATACGCAACCCACGTCCCCAAGAGGGAGCGAAAGCGCGCGTTAAGGGACGTATACGCGGTAGAGCCAGTCGCCCCAAAGTTCAACCCATGGTCCTCCTGCCCGATCACCTTTGATCGAAGGGACCACCCCACTAGCATCCGTCATGGCGGATTCGCCGCATTGGTTCTAGACCCAATTATTAACGGATTTCATCTCACAAGAGTCCTTATGGACGGCGGTAGCAGCCTGAACCTGCTTTACCAGGATATAGTGCGGAAAATGGGCATAGATCCCTCGAGGATTAAACCCACCAAAACGACCTTTAAAGGCGTAATACCAGGTGTTGGGGATATACCCCGCGGCGTAAACTGGCCGGAAGTATAACCCGGCCGGACTAGGCGTTTCATTGGTAAACCGCCAGAGGATTGGCGGTTTACGTGATTGGCGGTTCACATGTCTGGCAGTTCACGAGCCTGAAGACTCATTGGTGACCCGGCGCGTGTTCCAGATGGATGACAAGGCCCAAGGCCCAGCATGCCGGTTTATGATAATGGTGGGCCAGTTTAAGAGGAAAGGCATGAGAAATATTTACCTTACAAGGAGTTACGACCAGGACTTGGATCCGGTTTGTATTAGAGATAGACTAGTCCTAATCCTAATAGAACTCTACATGTAACCCGCCCCTCCAACATATATAAGAAGGGGCAGGGCTCCCCAAAAGGGACAAGATTCACAAGTTCCACGAGTTGGACAAGTTAGGTTTAGACAGACAACTCAATAGCTCTCGAGATAGAGCTCCTTTGTAATCGTGATCATCATCATCAATATCAACGAAGCAGGACGTAGGCTTTTACCTCCACCGTGAGGGGCCAAACCTGGGTAAAACATCGTGTCTCTCGTCCCACACAACCCCTCTCAAGCTACCACATAGATGCGTTGGCCTCGCGACTAAGTCCTGACACTAAGGACATCTGCCGTGACAAATTCACGATAGTTGGCGCCCACCATGGGACCTGCGCACGGTGGTGTTGAGTTCTTGAAAGGAAATTCTTAAGGGATCGAGAAGTTTGCAATTCATCGGATGAAGAAGATTCAAGAAATTAGAGTTATGGTCTGTCCGCTGCCGCCGTCACATGATTTATTTAGGCAGTTTTCGAGAAGGTCATGACCTGCCGAATCAAGCAAGAGTCGCAATCTACAGGTGACTCTACCAATGAAAGTAAACATCGGGGAGTTGAGCATGCGATCTGGAGCAGTTAGACCTCGTCACGCAAGTCGAAAAGCAGGTATTTGGATCAGTTATTGCGGTTTCGATCTGATTTGCCAAAAAAGAAAAAGAAAAAAAAGAACGTGGATTGGTCAAACCGACCACGACCCGGAGGATGTCTCAATCGCACGGAATCAGCCTCGTTTCCGCGTACTACGTCGTCACCGAACCTCTCCTACCAGATCCAGCGCTACCTTGGGTCGCACCTTCACTCGTTGCCCCGCCTCTGCCTCATTTAGCCGACAAAGTCGCCAGCCCAAAACAGCCGCCCCCTTTACCTCCCCTGACCTACGCCGCCTGGTTGAGCCGGCTCTGCCGCCACAGGTCGCCGCCACCAAGTTGCCTCGCTGGCGCGTCGAGCCGCCCCAGGTACACGGCCTCGCCTATTTTCCGAAACCGCCGCGAGCTGCGTCCGCGCAGACTGAGTCAACCCCACGCGGACCGAGCTGCCGGCTGTCGTTGCTTACTGCAGAACCACCGACGCGCCCTGGCCTGAGTTGCCCGCCGTCAAGAGCCGCCTCGCTGAGTCGCCGAGTCGCAGGCCTTGTTTCGAGACCGTCTGCATCAAGCCGACTAGTACATCACGGGAAGCCAAACCGGGTCTTCTTTTGTCAACTATGATTGCAACGTGTGTACAAGGAATCTACTAGGAGTCAAGAATTAAAGGAGGAGAGCTACTACATGAGTTTAGCATGTGAATACTAAGGAAAAGGAAGATCCATCAGAGGCAAGCTATCACAGCGCGTCAATACGGATTCAATCTTCGTCTCTGAGTGGCCATCGACAGAACTGGAGGAGATCACGAATTTGGTATTTGCCTCCATCTTCGTCGCCGAGCCGCCATGACCAGGCGCGCATCCGACCGCCGCTTGGCCGCGGCCCCGCTGCCGTCACCCCCATGCGCTGCTCCGCCCAAACTCAAGCAGGCCATCCTGCTCGCCTCCAAACCGCATGTGCTTTCGCGCACTGCGATACGGCTCCGCCCCTGTCGGTGTGCCCGGCCGCTTCAAGTCGCTGTCATCCACCTCTACAACTTCACCGCCGTGGGACTACCAGCGCGCCAAGCAGGTACTGCCCCGCGTTGCGCTGAGCGCCGCCTTACCTCGCGCCTTGAGCCGGCTCGGAGCTGTTTCTGCCTTGTGCCGTCTCTACCGTCCATCATCAAGTTGTCGGGCCTCGCGCGTTCCTGCTGCAATCGTTTTTCGGAGCAGGAAAGAACACAAAACGGATGACGTATACACAGAGCCGGCGCGGATGCATGGCTGGCGATGAATAGACTGACTATATGTCTGCGACGCTGTGTGTACATGCCCCGGTTCAACATAGCAGGACCAATATCAAGCAATGGATCCATCATTTGACCAAATCAACATTTTCTACAACATGGACGATGTATTAAAAAATATATGCAAGCACCACCGGTCCTAATTAGTGACCAGGACAGGAGCCTCGCCTCCGAGCGAGCACCACGTGGCCTCGCCTCAAAAGTTCTGTTGCCACTTCACTTTCGCTGTGGGTGAGCCGCCCCTGCACCGTTGACTCGCCGTGATTCGTCATGGTTAAATCGCTGTTTCCTTGCTTGGGCTACGCCTGCCGCACGATGAGCCGCCAAGACCGTATTGAGCCGCATTTACCGTGTTGAGCCGTCGGGGCCGCATTGAGCCATTTTTCTCGTGTTGAGCTATATTGAGTTGCCGGTCTGCCTGAGTCGTTTATGTCGTTTGGAACGGATCATCCGTCATCCAAACAAATCAGGTGATATCCATTCAAGTTTATTTTTCTTAACCCATATTGTTTTTATCAACGAGCAATTACTTGGTCTATGATGTCTTTTCGCAGGACCATTATTCTTTACAAAAAGGTGTTGCAAAAGGGGCGTGGGCAAATATTATTTTTTGCACTAGCGCTTGTCCTGCGCAAGTTGCCACCCTCGCTACATCAACACACGCGACTGACTCATTGACCGTGCCCATGTCCGGCATACCTGCGTCTCTCGTCCGCACCGGCTTACAACGTCGCGGCCGACTCATGTGTCTGCTCTCGCGACCGACTTAACCGCGATTGTTTTCAGTTTCACCACGGTGATCATCAACTCCGCGGTGATAATTGCTGACCTGACGCATCAGGTGAAATCCATCCAGCATATTTTAATAAATTATATATTGCTTTCTTTAAAGAGCAATTACTCTGGTTTGCAAGTTGTCCCATGCAGGATTCAAACCGGTCTATATCACGGTTAATTATGAAGAATCTCAAGCCTTGAGACTCGGAGGCTACAATGATATGACTCAGCAAAGGTTGCCGGCTTTTCAGTGAAGTCAAGAACCCCAGGATGCTGGAGGGAAAGATAACCCGGTCCCGGAGGCTACTACCATATGGATGAAAATTTAAGGGCCATCAGAAAATTTCCGGTTCAAAATGAAGAATGCCGGTTTAAAATCCGGTTCAAGGGAAATCTGTTCTCCCACGAAGCTCTGAAGCTCTCAAATCCGGTTTAAGAATTTCCGGTTCAAAAAGGAATTAACTTCTCGCAAGTTCGAGTTGAAAGGCCGTCAGAAAATTTCCGGTCGAAAATGGAGATTCCGGTTTACAATCCGGTTCAAGGGAAAGATATCTCCCACAAAGCTTTGAAGCTCTCAATATCCGGTTCAAAATCCCGGTTCAAGAAGAATTTATCTCTTGCAAAAAGTTAATGGTGGCCGAAGAGGACCTGCTGCCATGATGCGCGGTTCAAACATGGGTATCCTGCCTTATTGGTTTATCATATTATTGATCACTTGGGGGCTTGGTCGTATCCGAACCATAGCTACACCTCTTGATCGGCGCAATGCCACAGCATCACTTGGGGGCTTGGTCGTGTCCGAACCATAGCAACACCTTTTGATAGGCGTAAAGCCACAGCATCACTTGGGGACTTGTGGTCACGTCTGAACCATAGTCACGCCTCTTGATCGGCCTAGTGCCACAGCATCACTTGGGGGCTTTGGTCGAACCCGAACCACCGCTACACCTCTTGATCAGCGTAATGCCAATGCATCACTTGGGGACTTGTGGTCACGTCTGAATCATAGTCACGCCTCTTGATCGGTCTAAGGCCACAGAATCACTTGGGGGCTTGGTCGAACCCGGACCATTGCCACGCCTTTTGATCGGCATAATGCCATTGTTTCATTTGGGGATCTGGCTGACTTGAACCATAGCTACGCCTATCAGGGGCTTGTTCGTGTCCGACCATCGTAACGCCATTTGATCGGCTTAATAGCCTCTTTTTGCAGATGGTTTTATCATTGCCTTTGCTTGAAATTTTGTTTTGATAAATATTTCTTTTGTTGCGTTTTTAAACCGACAATTCTTAAACCAGTTCGACTGTCAAATTATAAATTGACGGAACACGGTCAAATCTTAATCCAGGGGCTATCTGCCCGGTTTGATTTTCTGTTACCATCCTATTATGGAGTAAACCGGTGATTATCAACCCGGCTCGGCTTTCAACTACAAGTTATCAGTACACGATCAAGTTATAATCCGGAGACTATCAGCCCGGTCTGGTTTGACTACGAGTCGCCAGTATTATATGTGGTTAAACCGGTGTTTATCACAACCTGGTACGGTTTTATCATAAACCGACACAATATGGAAGGAGTTATCAGTACTCAAAATCTGGGTTATTACCCCTATTACAAAAAGTTGGTAAACCAACGATGTGATTCAATGTCACAGGTATGATATATTTCATATTTGATTATTCTTAAGTGCAGCCTTGGTTATAAACCTGGGTTATATGTTGGGTATTATGACCCGTCCGACGGTAAACCGCCCGGACACTTTAAACTTGTTGTATGCAGAAACAGGTTGAATAAAGCATGATTATAAATCACCGGCGTTTACTAACCTGACCTGGCTTTCGACTATAAAGTTGCCAGTATGATGATAAATTATCCGGTGTTTATTAAACCGGCTTGGTTTTAAGACGATAAAGTCGCCAGTATATGATGAGAAATTATCCGGTGTTTGTTAACCCGGCCTGGCTTTGGACTGTAAGTTGCCAGTATATATTTGGATCGCATCATTTGAATCATGCGCTTATAAATCATTGGGTTATATTATTCAAATAGCCAAATTTGGCTGAATAATCATTATGATATTGAATGAATAAGGTTTTCATACCGGATTATATTATCTTGAATAGCCAACATGGCTGGATTTTATTAAGGTTATTAATAACCGGTATTATTGAGGTTTTCAAAGTTGCTTTAGCGCAATGGCAATTATTTTATCAAAGGATATATTCTACAATGGAAGGAATAGTCCCGAGTCGCTGCAGGCTTACGACCCGGCACTTGGGGGCTACATTATTCAAATTGAGATTACATGCAAGTCTCATGTCGCTGCAAGCATGCACCATGACACTTGGGGGCTAATGCAAAGTCATTTTTACTAGTCTTATTGAAGACCCGACTCATCATATTACAATGAGCCGGCCCTTGGGGGCTACCAATTGCTCCTGTCAACAATTCAAGGTACACAAGTTTTCGTCCATAATATTGAAGGATCCATTGCTCAGTTGGTAAAGCACAAAGCTCTTAACCTTGTGGGCGTGGGTTCAAGCCCTACGATGGAAGCTACATTATAAGATGTTATTTTCATTGAAGTATGTATCAAGTCCCGGTCCAGTATTATCTTACTAAGTCGGCCCTTGGGGGCTACACATCACTGCTAAAATCTACATGCTTATATTTACAAAGTCCCTGCTCATTATTGCATAATGACCTGGCCCTTGGGGGTTACACTGATTGAAGTTTTTATAAGCAATTACAAGTCCCAGGTTGCTGCAAGCATGACAACCCGGTACTTGGGGGCTACATATATGGAGTATTCAGTTTATATGATTGAGATGAACAAACCAGATTTATTCAAGGTTGAAACACTTATTGGAGCAAGTCTTAAGTTATCACTATGTTCTCCTCTTAAGACTTGGGGGCTACAGGTATTATGCATATAAAGGAGGAACATCTTTTATCAGTTTTGAGCAAATCAGGAAGAACAGTTACATGACCCGGTGTCGACAACAATTATGACCCGGTGCCGTCAATATTTGTAAACCGGTAATGATAAACCGGCAAGTTCAAGTCTTATACCAGCATAGTTTAACATTCTCAAACCGGCAAGTTTTACATCTTCAAACCGGCTGAATATCAGATAAGTATTTCAAGACCCATATTTCTTAAACCGGCGCTTTGGGAGCTGAATCAAAGGAGTTATTCTTCACAATATTTCTGTGACAAACCAATGTCGGCAAATTGATTATGAAGCTGGTCTGTTGACCCGGACTTCCCAGAAGGAGGAAATAACAAGGACTTAAGGGTGATCAGGTACCAGTTTACAAGAATTCTTAACCCGGAGCACAACCTATCAAATTTGTTCTTGTGTTTATTTTTGCAGCATAACTTTACCATGGATAAATCCAAGCTAAACTTGGGGGCTAATGTCGGGGATATACCCTGCGGCGTAAACCGGCCGGAAGTATAACCCGGCCGGACTAGGCGTTTCATTGGTAAACCGCCAGAGGATTGGCGATTTACGTGATTGGCGGTTTACATGTCTGGCGGTTCACGTGTCTGGCGGTTCACGAGCCTGAAGACTCATTGGTGACCCGGCGCGTGTTCCAGATGGATGACAAGGCCCAAGGCCCAGCATGCCGGTTTATGATAATGGTGGGCCGGTTTAAGAGGAAAGGCATGAGAAATATTTACCTTACAAGGAGTTACGACCAGGACTTGTATCCGGTTTGTATTAGAGATAGACTAGTCCTAATCCTAATAGGACTCTACATGTAACCCGCCCCTCCAACATATATAAGGAGGGACAGGGCTCCCCAAAAGGGACAAGATTCACAAGTTCCACGAGTTGGACAAGTTAGGTTTAGACAGACAACTCAATAGCTCTCGAGATAGAGCTCCTTTGTAATCGTGATCATCATCATCAATATCAACGAAGCAGGACGTAGGCTTTTACCTCCACCGTGAGGGGCCGAACCTGGGTAAAACATCGTGTCTCTCGTCCCACACAACCCCTCTCAAGCTACCACATAGATGTGTTGGCCTTGCGAGTAAGTCCTGACACTAAGGACATCTGCCGTGACAAATCCACGACACCAGGTGTAGAGGCCAACTGTATAGGCTCAGTCACACTTGAAGTGGTCTTCGGATCTCTGGATAATTTCCGAAGCGAGGAGTTAATCTTCGACATAGTCCCATTCCGCAGTGGCTATCACGCACTACTCGGGCGAACCGCATTCGCCAAGTTCAATGCGGTACCGCACTACGCATACCTTAAGCTCAAGATGCCAGGCCCTTGAGGAGTAATTACGGTCAATGGAAACACCGAACGCTCCCTCCGAACGGAGGAGCACACGGCGGCCCTTGCAACGGAAGTACAAAGCAGCCTCTCTAGGCAGTTCTCCAGTCCGGCCACTAAACGACCGGACACCGTCAAGCGCGCCCAGAGTAACCTACAACAAGACCGCCTAGCACGATCCGAGCAGGCGTAGCAATACGGCCCCAACCCCAGCCCTAGCAAAAAGGCGACGCCAGTGCTTCGCATACATAACTACGCTCTAGAAATACCATGGGTACAAGGGGAGAGGCACCATCACGGCACGCCCGAAGCACGGCTTAAACCGCACTAGGGGCTGCCGATTTTTTAATTTTCTCTTACTTTCAGGACTCCATTCTTCGGAAGGCATGTTCGGCAGTTCAATTGCCGCACAAACGATGCAAGAACCAGGGAAGCAGACAAGCCACGCCGCATTACGGAACTCCCAGGTGGTCTCTATCATTTGCAGTATACCTGTTTCGCATACTATTCCGCAGCTTGCCCCGGGAACGAACATGTTAAACAGTCCAACCTTTTGCTTATCGCATTATTTGTATCATTCTGCTTTGACCGCAGCCCTCTTTAATAAACAATGCATAGCTTTTGTCTATTTTTGCATTACTCTTTTTTTATATATGTTCCTTAACGACATGTTGCACCCGTACACTTTGGTACGACCAAAATACGCCAGGGGCTTCAGTACCCCTCAACATGGTGTGAGAAGTCTGAACACTTTAACAAGTGCGGCACCCCGAACTTATAGCATTATATGCATCGGCTCCGAATCATGTCTTGGGTCAATAGTTGGGTTTGCCCGGCTCCTATGTTTTGGTCCCTTACGTTCCGCTATATCGGCTAAGGTAGCACTAGGAGAACCACTGCGATTGTGCCCCAGTTGAGCTGGGTCGAGCACCTCAGTGGAGAAAGCTAAAACTGACTGTCATGATAAAGCGAGAGCTGGTTGCTGTTAGAGAGGTTTTTCGAGTCCCTAAAGACTTATGCCGCCTAGAGCGAGGAGTCGGCTCTGTCCGGCCAAGGCGTGGATAGCGCCCCGAACTCGGTCTTCCGAATACCAGGGGCTTCGCCGAAATTTAAAATTATAGAATTCTATGGCTAAGTTAGAGTGTTCACGCATAATAGTCTGATTGCCTTGTTCGTTGGGCTGAGCGCCTCCCTCGAAGGACCCAAACATGGTAAAAAGAGCGCTCAGGTTTATCCCCGAACACCCCAGCACTAGCGGCATGGGGGCAGAAGCCGACGACTCGCCATCTCTCAGAATTGATAAACAGCCGCACAGAAGGTAATATTTTAAATTCCAACAGCATTGCTTAGCGCATATGAACAAATTTTCAGTGCACAGGACAAAACGAGCAAGCTTCACTCAAAAATTACATCCCTAGAACATTCATCCGCCACAAGGCAGGCACCCTTCAGAACATCCTTATAATAATTCTCGGGCTTGCGATGCTCTTTCCCCGGCGGTGGCCCATCCTTCACAAGCTTCTCAGCATTCAGCTTGCCCCAGTGCACCTTAGCATGGGAAAGGGCACTGCAAGCACCTTCAATGCAGACGGAGCGCTTGGTGACTTTGAGCCTTGGACAGGCCTCCACCAGCCGCCGAACCAGCCCGAAATAGCTCCCAGGCAGAGCCTCTCCATGCCACAGCCGAACTATGAGGCCCTTCATGGCCTGTTCGGCCGCCTTGTGGACCTCAACCAGTTGCTTCAGCTGGTCGCTCAGGGGCACGGGGTGTCCGGCCTCAGCATACTGAGACTAGAACACCTTCTCTGTCGAGCTGCCCTCCTCGGCTCGATAGAATGCGGCGGCATCGGACACACTCCAGGGAAGATCTGCGAACGCTCCTGGAGAGCTCCAGATTCGGGTAAGTAACAAGTAACTCATGTTTATGTGTTTGCTTTGCATAAAGAATGCCTTACCCGCCGCTATCTTCTTCACCTCATTCAACTCCTGGAGGGTCTTCTGGGATTCGGCCTTGGCAGACTTGGCATTTTCAATAGCCGCCGCGAGCTCGGACGCTCGCGTCTTTGAGTCAAGCTCCAAACTCTCATGTTTTTTCATGAGAACCTGGAGCTCTTGCTGCACCTTGCCAACCTGGGCCTCGTACTTCTCCCGCTCGGTGCGCTCCGTGGCCGCCCTCTTCTCGGCCTCGACCAGCGCTTGCTTAAGGGTCGCCACCTCAGACGTGGCCCCTACAATAGCCACGATAATCCTGTCATTTTTTGCAATTGCACCTTTTTATTTATATTTAAACAAGGTATTTCTTACCTTCATTGTCCTCGAGCTGCTTCTTGGCACGCCCGAGCTCTTGCTCGGACCGCTCGCGGTTCTGCTTTAGCGTGTTCACTTCTGCAGTCAGTGCGGCGGACGCAAGCAGAGAAGCCTGCATACGCATATTGACTCCTTTTTGTTAGACTCCTGCGAATTTTCTTTGATCCTCTATTCGGCTTTTCTTCCCGAACGCCAAACAGAGCATCAGGGGCTACTATCTATGCGGTAATATTATTTACACATTCTTTACTTACCTCAAAGCCTGTTAAAAGGCTAGTACAAGCTTCAGTTAGTCCGCTCTTGGCAGACTGAACCTTCTGGACCACCGCACTCATAATGGTGCGGTGCTCGTCGTCGTTGGAGGCGCCTTTGAGTGCCTCCAATAGATTGTCCGACGCCTCCGGTTGGACGGGGTCACCGGCACGGTGGGCTTGCTCCTCTTGGAAGGAGGTCCCCCGCCGGACTCTGGAACCTTTGAAGGTTCCGGAGCGGTGTCCGGCCTAGAGCCGGACTTGGAGCCCTGGGGGGGTTTCATCCCCTTTACTCCTGGAGTCCGGGAGGTCGCCTTGCGGCGCCTCCAGGACCACCTCCTCCCGGCTTGGAACCTGTTGCGACAACACTTCGGTGTCGTCCGTAGGGCGGGGGAGGAAGCCGTCGGAAGCGAGTTCACATCCGACGAGTCCAGTGAGCTGCCTGACGACGCGTCGAGCCGGTCTTTGGGTGGGCTGCATAATCATATTCGACATAAGGGAAAGCTGTGTAATAAAGGAATACTATGAATTACTCTGGTATCCGGATACTTACAATTTCGCCAGGGGCTTGGCCCTGAGCGGCCACACTTCTCCGCCATTGTCGGCGTCGGTGGAGTAGTCCGGAGGAAGGGTTTTCCCCTTCTTGGACCCTCCGGCCTCCCCAGAGAGGGCGGCCTTCCTTTTCTTCTCTCCTCCCGCTGGAGGGGGAGAGGTCTCTTCTTCTTCCTCCTCGTCTTCACGGGAGGAATGCGCCTCGGAACCGTTGGATGATGGATCCGACACCTCCTAGCGTCGGGCACTCTTTCGAGTCCCCGTGGCCTTTTTCGCAGCCTTCTTCTCCGGCACCACATAGGGTGCCGGAACCAGCAGCTTCGCCAAACGAGCGTCCGCTGGGCCTTCGGGCAAAGGAGCCGGACAGTTGATTTGTCCGGACGTCTTCTGCCAATCCTGTCAAAAGTAAGGGAGCTTAGATCTCGCATGGAGTCAAACTATGAAAAACTGATACCCTGTAAAAGGAAAAAACAGCTTACCGCATGAGCATGACGCTGTGTACTGAATCCGCGATCCTCGATAGCGGATGCGGGGGCCTCGGCGCGCTTGAAAAGCACCTTCCAGGCATCTTCGTACGTCGTGTCGAAGAGCTTGCTCAGAGTTCGGTGCCGCGCAGGGTCGAACTCCCACAGGTTGAAAGCCCATTGTTGACACGGGAGGATCAGGCGGATGAGCATAACCTGGACTACGTTGACAATTTTGAGATTCTTGTCCACCAGGGTTTGGATGCATGTTTGGAGTCCGGTCAGCTCTCCTTTTTTACCCCACGACAGGCCTGTCTCCTTCCAGGAGGTGAGCCGCGTAGGGGGTCCGGATCGAAACTCAGGGGCTGCGACCCATTCGGGGTCGCGCAGCTCAGTGATGTAAAACCACCCCGATTGCCACCCCTTCAGGGTCTCCACAAAGGAGCCCTAGAGCCATAAGATGTTGGGCATCTTGCCCACCATGGCGCCTCCGCACTCCGCCTGGTTGCCATGCACCACCTTAGGCTTGACATTGAAAGTCTTTAGCCATAGGCCGAAATGGGGGCAGATGCGGAGGAAAGCCTCGCACACGACGATAAACACCGAGATGTTGAGGACAATGTTCGGGGCCAAATCATGGAAATCCAGGCCATAGTAGAACATGAGCCCCCGGACAAATGGGTGGAGAGGGAAGCCTAGTCTGCCGAGGAAATGGGGGAGGAACACCACCCTCTCATGGGGCCTAGGGGTGGGGATGAGCTGCCCCTTTTCGGGAAGCCGGTACGCGATGTCGTTAGACAAGTATCCGGCCTTCCTCAGTTTTTTTATGTGTCCCTCCGTGATGGAGGAGACCATCCACTTGCCTCCCGCTCCGGACATGGCTGGAGAAGGTTGAGGTGGGGAGTGCGGGCTTGGGCACTGGAGCTCGAGTGCGCGAGAATGGATAAGCAAGGGAGGAAGAAGGCGTAGGTGAAAAGGTGGATCCTTATCCCCTTATATGGATGGACGCAACTACGTGCCCCCACCAGCCTAGTAAAACTCGCTTATCTCCAAGCGTCGTAATCAATGTCGCGGTTGGGTTACCCACGCCCGTATTGATGAGAATCCCGGAATAAGGGGACACGATCTCTGCTTTAACAAGATGTGCCAAGGAAACCGCCTCGCATGACGCGCTGAGATGGGATAATGAAACGACTCGGATAAAGGCTTGGTCGTGGTGTGTCGCACTACGGAATACGTCAGCAGATTAGATTTGTGTAAATATTATTCTCTCTATGGCAATATGTGGAAACTTGTTTTGTAGAGCCGGACACTATCTTTGTGTTCACAATCTTCTATGAAGTACTTGGAGGAGGAACCCGCCTTGCAATGCCGAACAACCTGCGCGCCGGACTCGTCATCATTGAAGCCTGGTTCAGGGGCTACTGAGGGAGTCCTGGATTAGGGGGTGTTCGGATAGCCGGACTATACCTTCAGCCGGACTCCTGGGCTATGAAGATACAAGATTGAAGACTCCGTCCCGTGTCCGGAAGGGACTTTCCTTGGCGTGGAAGGCAAGCTTGGCGATACGGATATGTAGATCTCCTACCATTGTAACCGACTTTGTGTAACCCTAACCCTCTCCGGTGTCTATATAAACTAGAGGGTTTTAGTCCGTAGGACAAGATACACAACAACAATCATACCATAGGCTAGCTTCTAGGGTTTAGCCTCTCCGATCTCGTGGTAGATCTACTCTTGTACTACCCATATCATCAATATTAATCAAGCAGGACGTAGGGTTTTACCTCCATCGAGAGGGCCCGAACCTGGGTAAAACTTCTTGTCCCTTACCTCCTGTTACCATCTGGCCTAGACGCATAGTTCGGGACCCCCTACCCGAGATCCACCGGTTTTGACACCGACAGGGCCTGTTTCGGAGCTTCGCCGGAGAGGGCCGTCATCACGGAGGGCTTCTACATCATCATAGCCCCTCCGATGAAGTGTGAATAGTTTACCTCAGACCTTCGAGTCCATAGTTATTAGCTAGATGGCTTCTTCTCACTTTTTGGATCTCAATACAATGTTCTCCCCTCTCTTGTGGAGATCTATTCGATGTAATCTTCTTCTTTTGCGGTGTGTTTGTTGAGACCGATGAATTGTGGGTTTATGATCAAGTCTATCTATGAACAATATTTGAATCTTCTCTGAATTCTTTTATGTATGATTGGTTATCTTTGCAAGTCTCTTCGAATAATCCGTTTGGTTTGGCCAACTAGATTGGTAGTTCTTGCCATGGGAGAAGTGCTTAGCTTTGGGTTCGATCTTGCGGTGTTCTTTCCCAGTGATAGAAGGGGCAGCAAGACACGTATTGTATCATTGCCATCGAGGATAACAAGATCGGGTTTATTTCATATTGCATGAATTTATCTCTCTACATCATGTCATCTTCCTTAAAGCGTTACTCTGTTTTTAACTTAATACTCTAGATGCATGCTGGATAGCGGTCGATGAGTGGAGTAATAGTAGTAGATGCTGAATCGTTTCGATCTACTTGTCACGGACATGATGCCTATATACATGATCATGCCTAGATATTCTCATAACTATGCTCAATTATGCCAATTGCTCAACAGTAATTTGTTCACCCATCGTAGAAAACTTATGCTCTTGAGAGAAGCCACTAGTGAAACTATGGCCCCCGGGTCTATTCTCATCATATAAATCTCCATCACTTTAATCTTGTTTTGTTTTTACTTTGCCTTTTACTTTTCACTTTGCATCTTTATATCAAAAATACCAAAAAATATTATCTATCGGATCTCACTTCCGTAAGTGGCCGTGAAGGGATTTACAACCCCTAATCGCGTTGGTTGCGTTGAGCTCTTTGTGTTGTGTAGGTACGACGGACTTGCGTGTGGCCTCCTACTGGATTGATACCTTGGTTCTCAAAAACTGAGGGAAATACTTACGCTACTCTACTGCATCATCCTTTCCTCTTCGGGGAAAACCAACGCAAGCTCAAGAGGTAGCAAGAAGAATTTCTGGCGCCGTTGCCGGGGAGTCTACGCAAAAAGTCAACATACCAAGTACCCATCACAATCCCTATCTGTCGCATTACATTAGTTGCCATTTGCCTCTCATTTTCCTCTCCCCCACTTCCCCCTTGCCGTTTTATTCACCCTCTCTTTCTCCTTTCCCTTCTCCCTCTCCGTTTGCCTTTTTCTTGCTTGCCTTTTGTTTGCTCGTGTGTTGGATTGCTTGTTTGTCATGATGGCTCAAGATACTACCAAATTGTGTGACTTCACCAATACCAACAATAATGATTTTCTTAGCACTCCGATTGCTCCTCTTGCCAATACTGAATCTTGTGAAATCAATACTGCTTTGTTGAATCTTGTTATGAAAGATCAATTCGCCGGCCTTCCTAGTGAAGATGCCGCTACTCATCTGAATAGCTTCGTTGATTTATGTGATATGCAAAAGAAAAAAGATGCCGATAATGATGTCGTTAAATTCAAGCTATTTCCTTTTTCGCTTAGAGATCGTGCTAAAGCTTGGTTTTTGTCTTTGCCTAAAAATAGTATTGATTCTTGGAACAAGTGCAAAGATGCTTTTATCTCTAAGTATTTTCCTCCCGCTAAGATCATCTCTCTTAGAAACGATATTATGAATTTTAAGCAACTTGATCATGAACATGTTGCACAAGCTTGGGAGAGAATGAAATTAATGATACGTAATTGCCCTACTCATGGTTTAAATTTGTGGATGATTATACAAAAATTTTATGCCGGATTGAATTTTGCTTCTAGAAATCTTTTAGATTCGGCCGCGGGAGGCACTTTTATGGAAATCACTTTAGGAGATTCTACTAAACTCCTAGATAATATTATGGTTAATTATTCTCAATGGCATACTGAAAGATCTTCTAATAAACAAGTGCATGCGATAGAAGAAATCAATGTTTTGAGTGGAAAGATGGATGAACTTATGAAATTATTTGCTACTAAGAGTGTTTCTTCTGATCCTAATGATATGCCTTTGTCTACCTTGATTGAGAATAACAATGAATCTATGGATGTGAATTTTGTTGGTAGGAATAATTTTGGTAACAACGCTTATAGAGGGAATTTTAATCCTAGGCCATATCCTAGTAATCCTTCTAATAATTATGGAAATTCCTACAACAACTCTTATGGATATTATAATAAGATGCCCTCTGAATTTGAGAATAGCGTTAAAGATTTTATGAATTCACAAAAGAATTTTAATGCTTTGCTTGAAGAGAAAGTGCTTAAAATTGATAATTTGGCTAGGAACGTTGATAGAATTTCTCTTGAGATTGATTCTTTAAAGCTTAGATCTATTCCTCCTAAGCATGATATCAATGAGTCTCTCAAAGCTATGAGAATTTCCATTGATGAGTGCAAGGAAAGAACCGCTAGGATGCGTGCTTCAAAAGATGCCTTTATTAAAGCATGTTCTTCCAATACCTATGAAAATCAAGATGAAGATCTAAAAGTTATTGATGTGTCCCCTATCAAATCTTTGTTTTTCAATATGAATCTTGATGAAACTGAATATGATCTTCCCTTACCTAGAAGGTGTTCCAAAAATTCGGAGTATTTAGATCTTTATGATGAAATTGATGAAAGTGGGATTGAAAGAAATAAAAATTTAGATGTTGCTAAACCCACTATATTGGATTTCAAGGAATTTAATTATGAAATTGCTCTTTGATTGATTGTATTTCCTTGTTGCAATCTGTGCTAAATTCTCCGCATGCTTATAGTCAAAAGAAAGCCTTCACCGAACATATTGTTGATGCCTTGATGCAATCTTATGAAGAAAAACTTGAGTTAAAAGTCTCTATACCTAGAAAACTCTATGATGAGTGGGAACCAACTATCAAAATTAAAATTAAAGATCATGAGTTTTATGCTTTGTGTGATTTGGGTGCTAGTGTCTCCACTATCCCCAAAACATTGTGTGATTTGCTAGATTTCCGCGATCTTGATGATTGCTCTTTAAACTTACATCTCGCGGATTCTACTATTAAGAAACCTATGGGAAGGATTAACGACGTTCTTATTGTTGCAAATAGGAATTATGTGCCCGTAGATTTCATTTTTCTTGATATAGATTGCAATCCTTCTTGCCCTATTATTCTTGGTAGACCTTTCCTTAGAACGGTTGGTGCGATTATTGATATGAAGGAAGGGAATATTAGATTCCAATTTCCATTAAAAAAGGGCATGGAACACTTTCCAAGAAAGAAAATAAAATTGCCATATGAAACCATCATGAGAGCCACTTATGGATTGCCTTCCAAAGATGACAATACTTAGATCTATCCTCGCTTTTATGCCTAGCTAGGGGCGCTAAACGATAGCGCTTATTGAGAGGCAACCCAATTTTATTTTTTGTTTTTTTGTGTTTTTCTTCTGTTAGGGAATAAATAACCCATCTACCCTCTGTTTGGATGTGGTTTTGTGTTTTAATTAGTGTTTGTGCCAAGCTAGACCTATTGGATCTTCTTGGATGATAGTTATTTGATCTTGCTGTAATTTCCAGAAACTTTGCGTTCAGTGCCCGAATTACTAAAAATTATCAGAACGTGATAAAACACTTATTCCAATTGCTTCTGATCAATAAACAAATTATCTAGGTCGTATAATTTTGGTAGATTTTGTGGAGTTCCAGAAGTTTGCGTTAGTTATAGATTACTACAGACTGTTCTGTTTTTGACAGATTCTGTTTTTCGTGTGTTGTTTGCTTATTTTGATGAATCTATGGTTAGTAAAATAGTTTATAATCCATAGAGAAGTAGGAATACAGTAGGTTTAACACTAAAATAAATAAAGAATGAGTTCATTACAGTACCTTGAAGTGGTCTTTTGTTTTCTTTCTCTAACAGAGCTCACGAGATTTCTATTGAGTTTTGTGTTCTGAAGTTTTCAAGTTTTGGGTGAATTCTTTTGATGGATTATGGAACAAGGAGTGGCAAGAGACTAATCTTGGGGATGCCCATGGCACCCCCAAGATAATCCAAGGACACCAAAAAGTCAAAGTTTGGGGATGCCCCGGAAGGCATCCCCTCTTTCGTCCACTTCCATCGGTAATTTACTTGGAGCTATATTTTTATTCACCAACATGATATGTGTTTTGCTTGGAGCGTCTTGTATTATTTGTGTCTATGTTTGTTAGTTTGCCACAATCATCCTTGCTGTACACACCTTTTTAGAGAGTCGTCTATGAATTAAAATTTGATAGAATACTCTATGTGCTTCACTTATATCTTTTGAGTTATGTAGTTTTGCTCTACGTGCTTCACTTATATCTTTTGAGCGTTGAAATTTTGCTCTATGTTCTTCACTTAGATCTTGTAGAGCACAGTGGTGGTTTGTTTTAAAGAAACTATGATCTCTCATGCCTCACTTAAATTATTTTGAGAGTCGTAATAGCATGGTAATTTGCTTAATAATAACTTGCTTGGTATTCAGGATTTGTGAAACTTTCTTTTGAGTGCATTGAATACTAAGAAAAGTTGGGTGATTGATAATTGTTTTGAGATATGGAGGTAGTAATACCAAAGTCATGCTAGTAGAGTAATTGTGAATTTGAGAAGTGCTTGAGTTAAAGTTTGCAAGTCCCGTAGCATGCACGTATGGTTAACATTATGCAATAAATTTGAAACATGAGGTCTTATTTGATTGTCCTCCTTATGAGTGGCGGTTGGGGACGAGCGATGGTCTTTTCCTACCAATCTATCCCCCTAGGAGCATGCGCGTAATACTTTGGTTTTTTATGGCTTGTAGATTTTTGCAATAAGTATATGAGTTCTTTATGACTAATGTTGAGTCCATGGATTATACGCACTCTCAGCCTTCCATCATTGCTAGCCTCTACGGTACCATGCATTGCCCTTTCTCACATTGAGAGTTGGTGCAAACTTCGCCGGTGCATCCAAACCCCGTGATATGATACGCTCTTTCACACATAAACCTCCTTATATCTTCCTCAAAACAGCCACCATACCTATCTATTATGGCATTTCCATAGCCATTCCGAGATATATTGCCATGCAACTTTCCACCATCCAGTTTATCATGACACATTCATCATTGTCATATTGCTTAGCATGATCATGTAGTTGACATAGTATTTGTGGCAAATCCACCATTCATAATTTTTCATACTTGTCACTCTTGATTCATTGCATATCCCGGTACACCGCCGGAGGCATTCATATAGAGTCATACTTTGTTCTAGTATCGAGTTGTAATCATTGAGTTGTAAATAAATAGAAGTGTGATGATCATCATTCAATAGAGCATTGTCCCAAAAAAAAGAGAAATGCCAAAGAAAAAAGAAGGCCCAAAAAAAGGGGCAATGTTACTATCCTTTTTTCCACACTTGGGCTTCAAAGTAGCACCATGATATAGCGAGTCTCATATATTGTGCTTCAAAGTAGCACCATGTTCTTCATATAGAGAGTCTCTTGAGTTATCACTTTCATATACTAGTGGGAATTTTTCATTATAGAACTTGGCTTGTATATTCCAACAATGGGCCTCCTCAAGTGCCCTAGGTCTTCATGAGCAAGCAAGTTGGATGCACACCCACTTAGTTTCTTTTGTTGAGCTTTCATACATTTATAGCTCTAGTGCATCCGTTGCATGGCAATCCCTACTCCTCGCATTAACATCAACCGATAGGCATCTCCCTAGCCCATTGATTAGCCTCGTTGATGTGAGACTCTCTCCTTTTTTGTCTTCTCCACACAACCCCCATCATTATATTCTATTCCACCCATAGTGCTATATCCATGGCTCATGCTCATGTATTGCGTGAAAGTTTATGAGTTTGAAATTATTAAGGTATGAAACAATTGCTTGGCTTGTTATCGGGGTTGTGCATGATGAGAGCATTCTTGTGTGATGAAAATGGAGCATGACTAAACTATATGATTTTGTAGGGATGAACTTTCTTTGGCCATGTTACTTTGAGGAAACATAATTGCTTTGTTAGTTTGCTTCAAGTGTTATTATTCTTTATGTCAATATGAACTTTTGTCTTGAATCTTTCTAATCTGATTATCCATACCACAATTAAGAAATTTTGCATTGAAATTATGCCAAGTAGCACTCTGCATCAAAAATTCTCTTTTTATCATTTACCTACTCGAGGACGAGCAGGAATTAAGCTTGGGGATGCCTAATACGTCTCCAACGTATCTATATTTTTTGATTGCTCCATGCTATATTATCTACTGTTTTGGACTATATTGGGCTTTATTTTCCACTTTTATATTATTTTTGGGACTAACCTATTAACCAGAGGCCCAGCCCAGAATTGTTGTTTTTTGCCTATTTCAGTGTTTCGAAGAAACAGAATATCAAACGGAGTCCAAACAGAAAAATCCTTTTTGGAACATGATTTTCTTCTCGGATAAGACCCAGGAGACTTGGACCCTACTCCAGGAAGTACCGAAGGCGGTCACGAGGGTAGGGGCGCCCCCCCCCCTACAGGGCGCGCCCCCCTGCCTCGTGGGACCCTCGGTGCTCCACCGTGTACTCCTTCCTCCTATATATACCCACGTACCCCCAAACGATCAGAACAGGAGCCAAAAACCTAATTCCACCACCGCAACTTTCTGTATCCACGAGATCCCATCTTGGGGCCTGTTCCGGAGCTCTGCCGGAGAGGGCCGTCATCACGGAGTGCTTCTACATCATCATAGCCCCTCCGATGAAGTGTGAATAGTTTACCTTAGACCTTCAGGTCCATAGTTATTAGCTAGATGGCTTCTTCTCTCTTTTTGGATCTCAATACAATGTTCTCCCCCTCTCTTGTGGAGATCTATTTGACGTAATCTTCTTCTTTTGCGGTGTGTTTGTTGAGACCGATGAATTGTGGGTTTATGATCAAGTCTATCTATGAACAATATTTGAATCTTCTCTGAATTATTTTATGTGTGATTGGTTATCTTTGCAAGTCTCTTCGAATTATCCGTTTGGTTTGGCCAACTAGATTGGTAGTTCTTGCCATGGGAGAAGTGCTTAGCTTTGGGTTCGATCTTGCGGTGTTCTTTCCCAGTGACAGAAGGGGCAGCACAACACGTATTGTATCGTTGCCATCGAGGATAACAAGATGGGGTTTATTTCATATTGCATGAATTTATCTCTCTACAACATGTCATCTTGCTTAAAGCGTTACTCTGTTTTTAACTTAATACTCTAGATGCATGCTGGATAGCGGTCGATGAGTGGAGTAATAGTAGTAGATGCAGAATCGTTTCGATCTACTTGTCACGGACGTGATGCCTATATACATGATCATGCCTAGATATTCTCATAACTATGCTCAATTCTGTCAATTGCTCAACAGTAATTTGTTCACCCACTGTAGAAAACTTATGCTCTTGAGAGAAGCCACTAGTGAAACCTATGGCCCCCGGGTCTATTCTCATCATATCAATCTCCATCACTTTAATCTTGTTTTGTTTTTTTACTTTGCCTTTAACTTTTCACTTTGCATCTTTATATCAAAAATACCAAAAAATATTATCTATCGGATCTCACTTCCGTAAGTGACCGTGAAGGGATTGACAACCCCTAGTCGTGTTGGTTGCATTGAGCTCTTTGTGTTGTGTAGGTACGAGGGACTTGCGCGTGGCCTCCTACTGGATTGATACCTTGGTTCTCAAAAACTAAGGGAAATACTTATGCTACTCTGCTGCATCATCATTTCCTCTTTGGGGAAAACCAACGCAAGCTCAAGAGGTAGCAGGCGACCGGATCGATTCGCCGGGTGGTGGCGGAAGTCTCCGCCGACCCCATGATGGAGGCGGCGGCCGACTTCTCAAGAGAGAGCGGAGCCCTAAAATCAAGAAATAAAACAAAGGAAGTTCAGAAAGAATCAATGAGAGAGAAGAACACAAGGGAAAGATACTTACGCCGACACCATAGGAGGCGCCTTTGGGAGTTTCTGGTACTTGGCTGCCTTCGCTGCGGCCTCTTTCCGCCTGGTCGCGGCGGCTGGATTCTTGGCCTTCTTCGGCACGCTACCAAACAAGACGGCGCCTTGCTTACGCTTACGTGTGCCGCCTCGAGCAGTCGGCTCGACGGAGGGGCCCGCGTCCGCCCTGCCGGCGCCCCGTGCAGGGCGCGACTCTTCCTCCTCCTCATCATCATCAGGCGAGGTCTCGATGCCGGCTTCTTCAGAGCTGCCTGCTTCATAGACGCCGCCTGTCGCGGTGTCCTCCAAGGTGGCCGCCCCAAGTCGGGGTCGTCCACGTCGCTCACCGCCTGGCCCAGTTGGTAGTCGCCACCCGCCCCTATGATGGCGGTCGTCGCGTCTGACATATAGATCTGTTTCAGATGATGAGAGGCCGGCTGATCAAGACCAAGATCAAGACTAAGACGAGTATCAAAAAGAAAGAGTTGGAAAACTCACCGCAGGAGGCGGGTCGGCACGAGAATATGGCCGCTTGCCGAAGCTCCAAGACCCCTCCAGTTTGAGGCCGGAGATCTCATTCACCAAGTTCGCGACCTCGGCAGCCGGCATCTCCTTGGTGCTCAGCCGGCACAGGTCGCGATGCCCGCTCATCCGGCTGATCAGGTGCGGCCGACCTTGGAGCGGGAGAACCCGGCGCTTGACGAAGGCGACCAGCAAGTCGGATGCCTTGAGGCCTTCGGTCTCGGTCTACTCTCGGAGCCGTTGGATGGCGGCGGCGCCGTCTGCTGATACCGGCTTCGGCTTGTAGCCCCAACCAGCCCGGGGCTCGGCAGGCGAGCCAGTTACGTAGGCTGGCAGGTTGATGAAGTTGGCGGCCGGGTCCATGTTCTCCATGTAGAAGTAGGATTGCTGCCACATCTTGACCGACTGTGGCAGCTTGATGGTGGGGAAGGCGTTCGTCGGCGACGGTCGGCGAACCGCGACGAAGGCGCCACACTGGGCAGCCACCTCCCAGACGGAGGTGCCCAGCTTGGTGTAGAAGAAAGCTCCCCACAGCTCGATGGTGGGGAGGATGCCGAGGTAGCCTTCACACATTGTGACGAAGGCGGCTAGGAGCATCACGGTGTTGGGCGTGATGTGATGGGACTGGAGGTGATAGAATTTGAGAAACGAACGGAGGAAGCCGCTCGCCGGCAGGCCGAAGTCGCGGATGAAGTGCGAGCGGAAGACGACCCACTCGCCTTCTCTCGGCGCCGGTGAGATCTCCCCCTTCGGCGGCACGCGTGCCTTCACGAGGCCCGTGCTGGGAAGACGCCGCGTCTCGCGGAGGAAAGTGATGTGGTCCTCATTGACGTTGGACCCATCCCAGTCTCTTCCTTGCCCGCGCGCCATGGAGAGCTTGACGAAGAAAGGACGCGGCGAGGGAGCTGGGAATGGATGGAGCAAAGAGGGCTCGGGCGGACGAGCTCGATGGAGACGAACTACGGCAGCGCTCCGGTGTGGCTCGGGGGCGCTGCGGTGAGAGGAAGAAGGAGGCAAGAACGGGGTAGAGGGGCGCGCGTGCTCCGCCGCTCCCTCTCCTTCCCCTACTTATAGCCTACGGGCTATGAAGCCGAGGGGGCGGGCGTGGGATCGTGGGATTAATTGTGCCCACGACCCCACGTCCCCACCTTTATCGCACGAGTTACTGCGCGCAGTAACTCCGTAGGGAAACACAACCGCCCGCCTCGGCCGCAGCGGATCCGCTCGTTCTCCGAGGCCCGGTGGTGGCGGGCACAGCCTGCAGATGCGTCCCATCATGCGCGTGGCCTTGCAGGCTGGCCCGGCTGGCTGGCGCCATGTGGCGTGCCCATGACAGGCGGCGGGCCGAGAAGCTTAGCTAGCACGCCATCTGGTTCCCGTTGTTGCATTCGAAATTCTAGAAAGATCTGGCTGGACGTATCCGACTCCTGCCAACCGGCTTCCTAGGATCCGTATAAGGATTCCTTCAGAACACCCGGAGGAGGAAACTTGTAACACCCACGATGTGGCTATATCTCCCAGTGTCGGAGCACGACTTAGAGGCATAACCGCATAGTAGGCTTGTCGCAAGAGGGGTAATCTTTACACATCCCATGTACTGAATAAGGAAGGGATAAAGAGTTGGCTTACAATCGCCACTTCAAACAATATATAAATATAACATTACATCATCCAGAATACAATCAAGGTCCGACTAAGGAACCAAATAAAGAAAGACAACCCCAAATGCATAGATCCCCGATCGCCCCAACTGGGCTCCTCTACTGATCGTCCGGAAAGGAGACATAGTAACATCCAGAATCCTCGTCGAACTCCCACTTGAGTTCGGTCGCGTCCCCTGCACTGGCATCATCGGCACATGCATCTGGTTTTGGAAGTAATATGTCAGTCACGGGGACTCAGCAATCTCACACCCTCGCGATCACGACTATTTAAGCTTATGGGTAGGAAAAGGTAGTGAGGTGGAGCTGCAACAAGCACTAGCATATATGTGGCTAACTTACACAAATGAGAGCGAGAAGAGAAGCAAAGCATGGTCGAGAAGCTATAATGATCAAGAAGTGATCCTGAAACTACTTACGTTCAAGCATAACACGAGACAGTGTTCTCTTCCCGGACTCCACCGAAAAGAGACCATCACAGCTACACATGCGGTTGATTCCTTTTAATTAGATTAAGTGTCAAGTTTTTACAACCGGACATTAACAAATTCCCATCTGCCCATAATCGCGGGCACGGCTTTCGAAAGTTCAAAACCCTGCAGGGGTGTCCCAACTTAGCCCATCACAAGCTCTCATGGTCAACGAAGGATATTCCTTCTCCCAGGAAGACCCGATCAGACTCGGAATCCCGGTTCCAAGACATCTCGACAATGGTAAAACAAGACCAGCAAGACCACCCGATGTGCCGACAAATCCCAATAGGAGTTGCACATATCTCGTTCTCAGGACACACCGGATAAGCTAAGCGTACAGGAGCCAACGTAACCCAAGTTGCCAAGGGACGGCCCCGCACGGTGCTCTAGTTTGGACCAACACTCAGAGGAGCACTGGCCCGGGGGTTTAAAATAAAGATGACCCTTGAGTCTGCGGAACCCAAGGGAAAAAGGCTTAGGTGGCAAATGGTAAAACCAAGGTTGGGCCTTGCTAGAGGAGTTTTATTCAAGGCGAACTGTCAAGGGGTTCCCATTATAACCCAACCACATAAGGAATGCAAAATCAAGGAACATAACACCGGTATGACAGAAACTAGGGCGGCAAGAGTGGAACAGAACACCAGGCATAAGGCCGAGCCTTCCACCCTTTACCAAGTATATAGGTGCATTAAAGTAAACAAGATATAATAGTAATGATATCCCAACAATAAACATGTTCCAACAAGGAACAAACTCCATCTTCACCTACAACTAGCAACGCTATAAGAGGGGTTGAGCAAAGCGGTAACATAGCCAAACAACGATTTGCTAGGACAGGTGGGTTAGAGGCTTGGCATGGTAATATGGGAGGCATGATATAGAAAGTGGTAGGTATCGCGGCATAGCAATTGAGCGAGCAACTAGCAAGCAAAGATAGAAGTGATTTCGAGGGTATGGTCATCTTGCCTGCAAAGTTCTCCGAGTTGACGAAGGCTTGATCCTCGTAAGCGTACTCAACGGGTTCCTCGATCACGTACTCGTCTCTCGGCTCTACCCAAAGCAAGAACACAAGCAAAGGACCAACAATCAATCACGATGCAATGCGCAAGCATTATGATGCAAAACATGGCATGATATGCGGGATGTGATATGTAATGCATATGCGTGCTCCGAAAGGAAAAGATTGAACCATACCTCAAATTGGCAAACCAAGTGTGCCGCTGGAAATATGAGATGATTTCGGTCAAAATCGATATAAAGATCACCGGAATCGGATGCACGGTTTGCAAATGGCAAGCAAAACAAGAATGGCACAATTCTGCGATTACAGCAAGATGCCATCTAGAATGCAACAAGAAAACTAAGCCACTTCACTCAAACATAACAACAAAGCACATGGCAGTGATCTACTCAAGATGCTTGACAAAAGATGAACACTGAGCTATGGCTAAATCACACTAGAACGGGTTCAAACAAGCATGACAAAAGTGTAAAAGATATCAGCTTCACAGACTTGGTGAAAATACTAACATGTCAGGAATTAACATCAGGAAGCAATGTTTAGAGCAAGATAACAACATGCTACAGGAACATAACATAGCAATGCAAGGCATGGCATGAATCTACTCAAATCATATAACAAAAGTCCCTTACTAACCATAAGCCAAAAGGACACAGAAAATATGATGGAATCCATGTAAACATACAAGTTTCGTTAACAGATTCAGACTTGGCAGAAAACTGGACATGGCATATACAGAGTAATGAAGGCCTCTTTGCGAGCTCGATTCACTCACCACAAGGCATTGAATGACAAACTAAGCATACTACCAGCAAGAAGACATGTTCAAGAAGCTAACCATAGCAAGAACAATCTAATAGCATGCATGGATCCACTACAACAACCTTGGAAGAATTGATTAATACGTAAACAATCTGCCAGGAACATTTTATAGCAAAAGTAGAGCAAGATTCAGTCATGATATGACACTCCATAATTGCAAACAGGGGCATGGATGGATAGAGCATAACCATATGTCAAAATCATCCTTACTGAACATACTCAAAACAAGCATGTAACTCACTGTAGCAACATGAATACATGGCATAAAAATAACAGCAGAGCAAAGACTTAGTGAAATTCTAAGTCTCTGAAATCAGCAATATTATGAGGGCTACTTTGCATGCTTTTGATAGTCACCACATTGATCACAAAAATACATGGCATACACCCCTGTAAAGATGGCATGGCGTAGCCCAAAACACATGTAGAGCTCATGCCCATATGCAGCACACAATAATCATGGCAAAAATGACAATTGCTCATGATCTGTTAAGAATCAGCACCTAACAATTGATGAACAGGGCTTCAAAATGCAAGAATTAAAGGACTTAGCAGAAATTCAAAGTCAACCTCAGGTTTTTAGATCTGGGTGCGGAGAACGAGGATCGTCGGAGAAGAAGAGGACCGCGGTCGGCGGGGCTCGGGACGGCGCCGGTCGGGGTGATGCGGCGGTGGAGGGGGCGAGGCCGGGCGGCGCGTCGCCGGGGAGGCACGGCCGGGGTTGCTGCGCGGCAGCGGTGGGCAGCCGTGGAGGCGGGCGCAGTGGCGCGGCACCGGCGGGACTGGAGGAGGCAGCGCGGGGCGCGGGCTCGGTGTGGCCTGGTTCGGCCCGAGGCGGGCCGGATCTGGGCCCCGGGCGGCGGTGGCGATGTGGGTGCGGGAAGGGTGACGTGGCGCGATCTGATAGGTTGCGGGCGGCGGCGCGGTTTTTGCACGGCCGGACCGGACACGTCCGTCGGCGGAGAGGGAGTGGAGCTAGGGTTGGACTGCGAAAAATTTGGAAGGGAAGGTGTTTATATAGGTAGAGGGAGGTAGGGATGTCCAAATGAGGTGCGGTTTTTGGCCACGCGATCATGATCGAACGGCCGAGAGGATGGAGGGGGTTTGGATGGGTTATTGGGCCACTTGGAGGGGTGTTGGGCTGCAACACACATGAGGCCTTTACGGTTCCCCGATTAACCGTTGGAGTATCAAACGGACTCCAAATGGCAGGAAACTTGACAGGCGGTCTACCGGTGGTGTGCCAAGGCCGCTTGGCAAATCTCGGCCCATTCCCAGAAAGTTTAACACCCGCTCATGAAAAGAGGCAAAAGGGGGCGCCGGAGGACGTAGGAGTGTCGGAATGCAAAACGGACAACGGGGAAAATGCTCGGATGCATGAGACAAACACGTACGCAAATGAGATGTACATGATGACATGATATTAAATGCATGACATGAACAAAATGCAAAACGAAGACAAACCCAACCATGAAGGGAAATCATAACTTAAAGCCGGAAATGGCAAGAGTTGGAGAACAAATATGGTAAGTTACATCCGGGGTGTTACAACACTCCACCACTACGAAAGGATCTCGTCCCGAGATCTAGGACTGAAAGAACTCCGAATATTCGGAACGGAGGTGGTCCTCGCGTTCCCAGGTAGCTTCTCGGTCAGAATGATGTGACCACTTCACTTTCAGGAATTTGATAGACTTGTTGCGAGTCTTGCGCTCGGTTTCTTCAAGAATAGCAACGGGATGCTCATGATAAGACATGTCTTCTTGGAGATCAATCTCTTCAAAGTTGATGGTGCGGTCAGGAGTCTTGAAACACTTGCGAAGCTGTGACACGTGACACACGTCGTGCACATTTGCAAACTTGGACGGAAGCTCAAGTTGATCAGCGAGGTCTCCTCTTTTGCCAATGATCTCGAAAGGACCCACATATCTAGGGGCAAGCTTCCCTTTGATACCGAAGCAACGAGTACCTTTCATTGGAGAGACACGGAGCTAGACATGGTCTCTGATCTCCAAAGCCAAGTCATGATGCTTGCTATCATAGTAACTCTTCTGGCACAATTGCGCGGCTTTGAGATTTTCACGGATGACTTTACACATTTCTTCAGCTTCTGTGATGAAGTCATTGCCAAGAAGTTGGCGTTCACCAGTCTCTGACCAATTAAGAGGAGTACGGCACTTTCTGCCATAGAGAATCTCTAATGGGGCCTTGCCCGATGTCGGTGTCAAAACCGGCGGATCTCGGGTAGGGGGTCCCGAACTGTGCGTCTAAGGCGGATGGTAACAGGAGGCGGCGGGACACGATGTTTACCCAGGTTCGGGCCCTCTCAATGGAGGTAATACCCTACATCCTGCTTGATTGATCTTGATGATATGAGTATTACAAGAGTTGATCGACCACAAGATCGAAGAGGCTAAACCCTAGAAGCTATCCTATGGTATGATTGTTGTTGTCCTACGGACTAAACCCTCCGGTTTATATAGACACCGGAGGGGGCTAGGGTTACACAGAGTTGGTTACAAGGGAGGAGATCTACATATCCGTGTTGCCAAGCTTGCCTTCCACACCAAGGTGAGTCCCATCCGGACACGGGACGAAGTCTTCAATCTTGTATCTTCATAGTCCAACAGTCCGGCCAAAGGATATAGTCCGGCTGTTCGGAGACCCCCTAATCCAGGACTCCCTTAGTATCCCCCGAACCAGGCTTCAATGACGATGAGTGCGCAGATTGTCTTCGGCATTGCAAGGCGGGTTCTTCTCCAAATTCTGAATATACGTTGAGCAGTGTCCGGCTCCCCATAAATGTTGCACTTCTTGGATTCCGTGCCCAATAAGGGCTATCTTCCACGTGTCGAGCGAATGCGAGGAGCCAGGGCATTTTTACATTTTCCACCCTAGCCATGTAAGTAAACTGTCTATTAAAGAGACGGGGATTCTTAGATCCAGACCACACCAACCTCCCACGGCGAGTATCCATCGGAGCGCGCTCGGAAAAAACCATTCCAACATGGCCGGCCATCGCAGCTCCTCCTCCCGCTCCCGTAGCCCTAGGCCCGGTGATTGGGAGAAGTGTTCCACCCCGCACAGTCAATTAGTAGAGTTGCAGACCCACGGATTTCTCCCTCTAGCACATATGGTTCCCGTTCGAGCCGGGCTCGCCACCTATAATGGCAGGGAGCAAGCGGAGAGCTTCCCCAATCCCTCCAAGGGGGAGCGGGTATGCCTTGTCCCTTATTTACTAAGGGGACTTGGATTTCCAATCCATCCGTTCCTCCACGGGCTCCTGGAGTTTTATGGCCTCCAGTTGCATAATTTCACCCCGCTTCCATATTACACATCGCTGGTTATGTTGCCCTTTGTGAGCTATTTCTGGGCTGCGAAGCTCATTTCGAGCTGTGGAAGAGGCTATTCTGCCTTGTGCCCCGTACACAGAAGGGGTCAATATATCAAGTGGGTGGAGCCGAAATATGGCGCATCACCGGGACCGGATACCTATCCAGTACCCCGAAGAAGACGTTCAAAGACTGGCCTTCGGAGTGGTTTTACATGGAGGACGTCCCCCTTCCAGATCCTGTTCGGATGGGTCTTCCCGAGATCGACAATGCCCCTTTGAAGAAACGCCGAAGCTGGCGCCCACGGAGCCCTCAGGAGGAAGATAACAGAGAAGTCCTTTACCTGATGGGCCGGATAAAAGTGTTGGCTCAATCAGGACTGACAATAATCGAGGTTATGTCAATATGTATAATGTGGGGGGTGCAACCACTTCAATATCGAGGGCACCCCATGTGGCGCTTTAACGGGGAAGATGATGCCACCCGCTGCGGGTGTAAGGGACCGGACTCAGTTGCTGCTCTAGCAAAAATTCCGTCCAATTTGTTCAAGGGAGAGGAAGAGGAGATCATCCATATTAAGCCACGGGATGGATTCTCCCTGTACAACCCCCCAAGCTGGGTGAGCTGTCACTTTTTACTCCCAACCTTCGTGCATTCTTCGTCATAAATACTCACCTTGCCGTTTCATGGAAGGAACTACAAAAAGCTGTAAGGGAGATCAACAGCCCACCTCCACAACCGGAGGACCCTGATCGGGCCCTCGATCCCGGACTCGAAGAGGATCCGGATATATTTGTGGAGCTGATCGGCAGGACATTCTATCAATTGAACTGCGACGATGCCATGGTGGCCATCATAGCCGACTATCCTGGGCTACTCCCTGCATCACATGTAAGAAAAACTGGAGTCCCAATTTCCGAGAAGGATCCCCTTTTATGCACTTCACCTACCGTACACATATGGTGTTTTACAGGGAAGGCCCTCGAGGCACCATGCCGAACCCGCAGTGACTCGCCAACAAGGGGCACCGAAGCCGGGTAGGCTAAAAAGGAAGGCGGTCAGGACTGAGACACCGGCGCAGAGGTATGATACAGAACCTTGCTCTGTGGTTGTCATCTTGCTTAAAATAAAATGACATCCATGTTTCCTAGTAGGAAAAACGCTCGCCGGACTATATCCGGAGAGGTTGCCGATCATGCCTCCACCAGTCGGGCTCCAAGGCCGGATATAGAGGCGGAAGCTAACACGGGGCGAACGCCGGATGCTCCTCCTACAGAGGATGCGGATAGACTATCCGCTACATATTCCGAAGTGGAGAGCGCCATGAATCACAGGCGTCACCGGGCCGTACTCCGTGACGCTTGTTTCTCCCAAGAGGCGTTCGATGCCTTCAACTCAGGAGACACTTACATCCGTGCTGCTCAAAACGGTCTTGCCAAAGCCACGGACCAGTATGTAAAGGATATACGAGTAAGAAAATCTGACGATTATATATATCAGTAGCCCCTGAGACTTGAAACAGTTGACACAACTGCTTTAAGGATCATTAATTGTGCAGGTTCTTACAGAGAAGAATACCCAATTGTCTCAAGAGCTAGAAGAGTGCAAAGCCCAGCTACGAGCCACGGTTGTCGTGTTGAAGGAGTCCGAGAAGGCCCCTCTGGTAACACTTGTTCCCATTGCAAAGAATGATAGGTACCAAATAGTATGCGGCAGGCATGCAAATCTAACAATAGATGTTGCAGATGGCTTCGGAGTGAATCCGGAGGCCATGCCGGAGAATGCGCAACGTGCTAATCGACAGCTAAATGTTGGCGAGCGCGTGCTTACACGGGTCAGGCAGGAGAAAAATAATCTCAAGACGCCAATATCCGGCTGGGCGTGGAACTGAAAGATGTCCGAGCCCAGCTTGCGGACTCCATGAAGGAGAATACGCGGCTTCGACGCGGCATTTTCAGTAAGTGCTTGAATGAGCTTTTGAAAGAGTTCGGTGAAGAAGCCAGCTAACAGAGTTATGTCTGCAGGTATGCTGACGGGTCGTCCCGCAGAGGAGATGCCCGGGTCAGCGGGTGATCTTTTACCAGAGCTCTCACAACTGCATGAACAAGTTCGGCAGGTGATGCAGGGTATTTCCCAAGCCTTGTGGCCATCCGCCTCCCCGCCAGGAGGCATGGGGGAGCTTATAGAGAATCTCAAGGGAGCACGGCGGCGCTTTCGATTATGGAAGATATCAGCCTGCCGACAAGGTGCAAGGGAAGCCTAGGCCATGGTGAAGACGCGATATACCAAAGCTGACCCAAACCACATGGCCGAGGTCGGACCTGTGGGGCCCGATGGGAAAGAGATCCCCGTCAGTTTGGTGTATGACCAAGTAGAATTAGCCGCAAAGTATTCCGAACAGGATTGTCGGCTAGACAACCTGTTGGATGGTATAGAAGAAGAATTTAGTCAGTCTTAGTGATTGTGTATTTTAAGTGACATATATAATGTCCTAGCCGGATTGTAAATCATTTGTCATGGCGGACCTTTTCGCTTCGACCTCTGGACCCGATAGTCCAGAGTGTATCCGAATACCCGCTCGGTTATGTAAAAATCGGGGTATGCGTGGAAACCAGGCGTAGGGGTCATAAGTGCTTGAACAGACAAGTACCCAACTAGCTATGTTATATTACATGAATAGTAAGAAACATCTTCCAGGGAGAATAGTTCCGTTAAGGGTTCCTTTCCCTGGGTACGCATGCCCTAATGTGCATGTCCGAACTGTGAAAAGATACGCAGACTATAAACATCCGGGGGCATGTATCAAAGTAAATAAAAGTCATCTTTTTTTCATCGACCGAATATTCCCTTAAGAATGCTAGCTTTCGGCTTCACCTAGTCTGAGTTACACATCCGTCTGACCCGACAGTAACAATCGCAGAGGTGCTCCCCTTATGCCCTAGCCGAATTAACGGGAACGTAGGGCATAAATACAAGAACCAGGCAACCCAGCTTGGCCAAAACTTAAGTCATATCGATGCATATAATGGCGAAAAAAGGTACATGCGGAAGAGTAACACATGTGTGGGGCATAAAGCCCAGAAAAATAGTTATATTAAGCTTCTGTATAAGAAGCCCCAGGTATAATGAGCACGGTTAGCGCGTCAAGATTGTGTAGTCAAGGCACAAGTTAGCCTTTTAAGGCCTGGAGGATAAGAAAAAGGAAGAGAGGAGGGGAGAAAAGACAGATAACGGATATGCAAAAAATTGACGGGGATAAGGAGATGAACATAGAGTCCGGCACTAGGCGTAGAATCTTCGGAGTCTGGCTGCGTTCCATGGGTTTGGCTCAAGTTGATTGTCTGATGCATCCCGCAGACGGTATGCTCCACTGGTCAGAACCTGGTCAATAATGAAGGGACCCTCCCATTTGGGCTTGAGCTTCTTCTTTTTCTTCTCCGGCAGGCGTAGAACTAGTTCGCCAATGTTATAGGTTTTGGACCATACTTCTCTTCTTTGATACCTTCAAGACTGTTGCTGATAGAATGCGGAACGGGCTTTTTCCACGTCACACTCCTCCTCCAGGGTGTCCAAATTGTCCTGCCGATTGAGCTCGGCCTCTTTCTCTTCGTACATGCGCACTCGAGGTGAGTCATGAATTATGTCGCAAGGCAGAACCGCCTCTGCGTCGTACACCATAAAAACGGTGTGTATCCGGTAGTACGATTCGGCGTGGTCCGCAGACCCCATAGTATGGAGTCGAGCTCCTCTACCCAGTGCGTGTTTGATTCCTTTAAGGACCGCACTAATCTAGGTTTGATGCCGCTCATGATAAGACCATTTGCTCATTCGACTTAACCGTTAGTTTGCGGGTGATAGACAGAAGCATAATCGAGCTTGATGCCCATGTTGCTGCACCAAAGTTTTACCTCGTCGGATGTAAAGTTCATGCCGTTGTCTATGATGATGCTGTGGGGGATGCCATAACGGTGTACAACCCCATATACGAAGTCTATCACCGGTCCGGATTCAGCCGTTTTAACGGGTTTGGCTTCTATCCATTTGGTGAATTTATCCACCATGACCAGTAAGTATTTTTTCTTATGGGTTCCCCCTTTGAGGGGTCCTACCATATCAAGTCCCCAGACCGCAAAGGGCCAAGTAATGGGGATTGTTTCGAGAGCGGTAGGCGGCATATGGCTTTGGTTTGCAAAAAGCTGGCAACCGATGCAACGTTGGACCAGATCTTGTGCATCTCCTCGGGTCGTCGGCCAATAGAAACATGTACGGAAGGCCTTGCTTACAAGGGCTCGGGCTGCGGCATGGTGGCCGCTGAGTCCAGCATGGATTTGTGCCAAAAGCTTCCGCCCTTCCTCTTCGAAGATGCACCTTTGAAGGACTCCGGTAGTGCTTTTCTTATAAAGCTCTCCCCCGTGGACCTTGTAGGCTTTAGATCGCCGCACTATGCAGCGTGCCTCATTTTGGTCCTTGGGTAGTTCCTGCCTGGTTAGGTAGGTCATGAATGGTTCTGTCCATGGGGCGATTACGGCCATTATCACGTGGGTTGAAGGTGTTATTTCAGTGGTGGAGCCTCCGATTGTGTCAGAGTGTTCGATATCTGGTGTTGTGGCCGGGTCCGGACTATTGTTACTGGTGTCCCCTTCCCATACCACGGATGGCTTAAACAACTTTTCCAAGAAGATGTTAGGTGGGACAGGGTCGCGCTTAGCGCCGATACGGGCGAGGATATCCGCCGCCTAATTGTTTTCCCGAGCCACATGGTGGAATTCAAGCCCCTCGAACCGAGCTGACATTTTGAGGACGGCATTGCAATATGCCGCCATTTTCGGATCCTTGGCATCGAAGTCTCCATTTATTTGAGATATTGCGAGGTTCGAATCCCCACGCACCTCCAGGCGTTGAATGCCCATGGAAACTGACATCCGGAGACCATGTAATAGCGCCTCGTATTCGGCTGCGTTGTTGGAGTCTGTGTATAGTATTTGGAGTACGTATTGGACTGTATCTCCAGTGGGGGACGTTAGGACGACGCCAGCTCCCAGACCAGCCAGCATTTTAGAGCCGTCAAAGTGCATGATCCAATTGGAGTACGTGTCGTACTCTTTAGGGAGTTCGGCTTTTGTCCACTCGGCGACGAAATCGGCCAGTACTTGCAACTTAATGGCTCGTCGTGGTCTAAATGTTATGTCGAACGGGAGGAGCTCGATGGCCCATTTGGCAATCCGGCCCGTGGCATCGCAGTTTTTTATTATATCGTTGAGTGGTACTTCTGAGGCCATCGTAATTTAACACTCTTGAAAGTAGTGTCGTAATTTCCGGGATGCCATGAATACCGTGTATGCTATTTTTTGATAATGTGGGTACCGTGATTTGCATGGAGTGAGGACAGTGGATACATAATATACACCGGCTTTTGACATGGGAATTTATGTCCGTCTGTCTCTCGTTCGACGACGAGCACTGCACTTACAACTTGGTGAGTTGCCGCTATATATAACAGCATTGGTTCGCCGATATTTGGCGCGGCCAAGATTGGGTTAGTGGCCAGGATGGCCTTTATTTCTTCCAATCCGGCCGTGGCTGCGTCCGTCCACTCAAAGTGTTCGGTGCGCCAAATAAGGCGATAAAGGGGAAGTGCCTTTTCTCCTAATCGCGAGATAAAGCGGCTTAAGGCTGCCACGCATCCAGTTAACTTCTGGATTTGCTTGAGGTCAGTTGGGATAGCCAACTGCGACAGAGCTCGGATTTTAGCCAGATTTGCTTCAATTCCTCCACTGGAGACGATGAAGTCGAGGAGCTTTCGGCGGGCACACCGAAAACGCATTTTTCCGGATTGAGCTTAATGTCGTATGTTCGGAGATTGTTGAACGTGAGCCTCAAGTCATCTATTAAGGATTCGACGTGTTTGGTTTTAATGGCCACATCGTCTATGTATGCCTCCACTATTTTGTCTATCTGCTTTTCCAGACATGTCTGAATCATGCGCTGATACATTGCGCCGGCATTTTTGGGCCCGAAGGGCATTGTGTTAAAACAGAAGGGGCCGTATGGAGTGATAAATTCCATTGCGGCTTGATCGGACTCCGCCATCTTAATTTGGTGGTAACCGGAGTATGCGTCGAGGAAGCACAATGAGTCGTGTCCTGCGATAGCGTCGATAATTTGATCGATGCGAGGGAGCGGGAAGGGATCCTTTGGGCAAGCCTTATTAAGGTCCTTGAAGTCGACGCATAGGCGCCAGGATTTGTCCTTCTTTGGTACCATCACCAGGCTTGCTAGCCACTCCGGATGTTTTATTTCTCTAATGAATCTGGCCTCCAGTAACTTGGCTAGCTCCTCTCCCATGGCTTGTCACTTAGGTTCAGAGAAACGTCGAAGAGTCTACTTGACCGGCTTGAATCCTTTTACAATGTTAAGTCTATGCTCGGCCAACCTGCGTGGGATTCCTGGCATGTCTGAAGGATGCCAGGCGAATATGTCCCAATTCCCGCGCAGGAACTCCCGTAGTGCGGCGTCTACAACGGGGTTTAACTGTGCCCCGATGGATGCTATTTTTGTGGGGTCCGTTGGATGGACTTGGAATTTGACTATTTCATCCACTGGTTTAAAAGAGGTGGACTTGGATCTTTTGTCGAGTATCACATCGTCCTTGTCCACTATGGAGCGCAGCGCAGTTAATTCCTCCGCTGCAAGGGCTTCGGATAGTGCCTCGAGGGCCAGTGCGGCAGTTTTGTTTTCGGCATGGAGTGCTATGTCCGGATCA
Source organism: Triticum dicoccoides (assembly GCF_002162155.2). NCBI lineage: Eukaryota > Viridiplantae > Streptophyta > Magnoliopsida > Poales > Poaceae > Triticum > Triticum dicoccoides. Next base: position 111,412,146 of record NC_041382.1, read on the forward strand.
CTAGCTAGAGTGATGATTCCATTGGGCCCGGGCATTTTGAGCTTTATGTACCCGTAATGGGGTATGGATTGGAAGATCGTGAATGCCTCCCGCCCTAGAAGGGCGTGGTATCCGCTACTGAATGGGGCCACTTGGAATGTAATTTCTTCGGACTTGTAGTTCTCCAGAGTGCCAAATACCACATCTAGTGTGATTTTCCCAGCGCAACGTGCCTCCCAACTGGGGATGATGCCTCGGAAGGTCGTGCTGCTTTCCTCAATACGGTTTCTGTCTATTTCCATTTTTTGAAGAGTCTTCTCATAAATGAGGTTTAATCCGCTGCTGCCGTCCATGAGCACTTTAGTAAGCCGAAAGCCGTCCTTGGACTAAGGACCAAGGCGGCTGGTGCTCGGGATATTCAGAATTTAGGTTCGTCACTGGCATTGAAGGTGATAGCCGTGTCACTCCATGGATTTATTGCTGCCACGTGGCAGACTTTGGCAAGGCTGCGGAGTGCTCACTTACGTCTATTATTTGAGGCGAAGGTCTCGAAGACTGTCAATATTGTATTGTTATCCATGGGATGGTGCTCTGTGGTGTTTTGAATGAGGAGATCCTCACTGCTCCTGGCCACCTACCGGAGTACCCAACATGCTCTAAGGCTGTGTGTTGGTATGGTATCTGATGTACTATGAATTTTGCAGGGCCTATTGAGCCATCCCTCCAATATGGTTCCACGCCCTGTAGTGGGCTTTTGCTTCTTTGTAATTGAGTCGGGCGACTTATGAGAGTGCACCCTTTTATTTCAGACCGGGGGTTTTGTCAGAGCCGGATTATCCCCAAATTTTGTTTGGGTTTTCCAGGCGCTTTCCATCGCACAATACTTCCGTACTATGGCCGCCAAGTTAGCGAAGTGTGCTATGTCATGGCGACTTATGGCGTTGAGGATTCCCTTGTCCGTGCAATTGTTGCAAAAGAACGAAATTGCGTCTTCCTCGCGACAGTCCTTGACCTTGTTCATTACAAGGAGGAATCTAGCCCAATAGTGATGTACTGTCTCTTGGGGATCTTGCCTAATGTGGGAAAGATCATTTATATTTGGGTGGGTGGGTGGATTTAAGTCTAGACCTTGACCCAATCTGAGACCCAGGGGCTGGGGAGTCTCCGATCTTGGAAGTTCGGGCTCTGGGATGTTGCCCCGCAGGTTCGGCATGCTGCCTGATTCCAGGTTCAGGGTTAGGGCGATGTCCTCCCGTGGACGGGTATCTGGCTAGGAGAGCTCGGGAATCCGTACATAGTTCATCCTCAGGATAGAGGAAGAATTGCCGCATTGCTCCTCCACTACCGCTATCTGATGGGTGACCGGCGGAGAGTTAATTTCCCTTTGGTCGAGTTTAAGCCCGATCAGATCATAGTCTGTAGCGACTCCCAGATCGGCGATGCGACCCAAGAGCTTGTTCAAAGAGGAGAGCTCCATTGGATCCATCTGCTCGGTGAATTTCGAGCCGATGTGGAGGCTATTTTCGATGACCCGAGAAGTCATCGTCGGCGCAGCGGCTGAGCGGGCTGTCATGACGAAGCCGCCTAGTTAGAGAGTTTGGCCTACAGCCAGGGCTCCCCCAGAGGTGATGTTGTTCTTGACAACGAGACGAGCCATCCCTCCTTATGATGACGACACAGTGGAACTCTCAATGAAAGCACCAATGTCGTTGTCAAAACCGGCGGATCTCGGGTAGGGGGTCCCGAACTGTGCGTCTAAGGCGGATGGTAACAGGAGGCGGGGGGACACGATGTTTACCCAGATTCGGGCCCTCTCAATGGAGGTAATACCCTACGTCCTGCTTGATTGATCTTGATGATATGAGTATTACAATAGTTGATCTACCATGAGATCGAAGAGGCTAAACCCTAGAAGCTAGACTATGGTATGATTGTTGTTGTCCTACAGACTAAACCCTCTGGTTTATATAGACACTGGAGGGGGCTAGGGTTACACAGACACTACAAAAAAAAGACACATCCGTGACATTTTGGGCCAAACGAAAAAAAATTCTGTCATACATATGACACTTCTATGATGATAATTGTGACAAAACCCGGTATCATCATAGATGTGGTGGGCTCCTACTTCTATGACAAAAAATCATGACAGAAAATGGGCTTTTCGTCTTGGGCGGGCCAGAGACGCAGCTGCATGATATTCTTTGGGCCGTCCATGACAGAAAAATCGTGGTAGAAGCGAGGGAGAGGAAAATTTCGGGGAGTTCCCGGTTACGGTGGGAGGTCAGGGGCCGAGCGATGCGCGTTTCTCTTATACACGTACGCGCGTGTGTGCGAGGCATTGTCTCTAACTGAACCCGAGTGAGGCGTTGGGCTCTAACTGAACCCAAGCGATTGCACTGCAGGCTACGCGTTACTGAACCCGAGCGATCGATCGATGGCTGTTAACTGAACCCGTTCGAGCGATTCCTTCACTACTGTTGCTAACTGAAGCCGATCAATGGGATGAACAGTGAGTGTTGCGGGGGGGTTTGGATGAACAGTGAGCGGTGGCGTTGCCTTTGGATGAACAGGACCTCGTGGTGTGGTGGAGGGCTGGATGAACAGTAGACGGTGGAGGGGTGCCCGTGGAGGGGTGGATGAACAGGACCCCGTGGTGTGGAGGGCTGGATGAACAGTAGATGGTGGAGGGTGGTTGAACAGGACCCCGTGGTGTGGAGGGCTAGATGAACAGTAGACGGTGGAGGGGTGGTTGAACAAGACCCCGTGGTGTGGAGGGATGGATGAACAGTAGATGGTGGAGGGGTTGTTGAACAGTAGCCGGTGGAGTAGCGCGCGGTGGAGGCTGGATGAACAGGAGTCCATGGAGGCTGGATGAACAGGAGCCCATGGAGGCTGGAGGAGGTCGACGGTGGAGATGAACAGTATCTCGTGGAGTCCCGTTTTGCGGTACGCCACACCCCTCCCGATGAATAGGACCCCCGTTTCGACCGTAGCACTCCAACACAAGTTCGTTTCCTCCGTTTTGCGGTACGCCACACCCCTCCCAATCAACAGGACCCCCGCTTCGACCGTAGGAGGTCCGTTTCCTCCGTTTTGCTGTACGCCAGACCCCTCCCGATGAACAGGATCCCGTTTTGAACATGGTCGGTCGAACACAAGGCCGTTTCCTCCGTTCTGCGGTACGCCAAGCCTCTTTTCCATCGCTTGTTCTGTCCAAGCCCTCACGATGAACACGACGCATTCCGTTGCCTCCCCATGAACACGACGCATTCCGTTGCCTCCCCATGAACACGACGACGACGCTGTTTCTCTGTTCCGACCCAGCCATGTACACGAGCCGTCGCCATACGTATGCGCGAGTATGCGTTCGAGACCCCGCCCGTATGTACACATACGTGGCCGTATTTTCTTTCTTGCACCCTGGCCGTTGTACGTACGTGTAAATGCTACGTGTGCGCCTCTACTACGACACGTGCGCACCTCTACTATGACACGAGCGCGCCTCTACATCGACCAGTATGTACGTACACGTTTGCGACCAGAATGACAACGCTACGTACGCTTCGACCAGGTGGGTCCCGACTGTCACGCACTTCCTTGCATGCGAAGATGTAGCTGGTCGGTCCCAGCAGTCAGGGGGCGAATCGTTTTTTTTTGCCCGGACGCACTTCCTTGCATGCGAAGATGTAGCTGGTGGGTCCTAGCAGTCAGGGGGGATCATTTTTTTGTGAAATACGATGGCCCGTACGGTGGGTCCCACTGTCAGGTGGAGGAATAATTATTTTGCACGTAATAAGGAGGCACTTCCTTGCTGCGTCTGTGGACCCAGCTGTCAGCCTCTCCACGTATAGTCCACGTCCAATGGAAGCCGTTCCTTGACCACGTTGACCATGCCGCGCCGAGAGCACCAGGGCGGTGGATGACGGCGAGGCCTAGGAAGGGGACGACATGGAGCCGGGGAAGACGCGGCAGTGGATGCCCACGCGTAGAGGAGTATGAGGGTTCACTGATTCGCTGCGGTGTGAGGCTGCCGTCGCCGCAGAATAACAGGGGGTGTGGGTGAGTAGAGGGATGGCCTGGTCAACGATGGGAGTAGTAGGGGGCGGTGAGGCCTCTACCGCATCGCAGCCGGCCACGGGAGGCAGGAGCACGAGGCACGACCGACGCTGGTTTGGGTGGCTGGAGCAAGAACACCAGAGGTTGAAAAAGCACTACAGCCGTTGGATGGACATCGAATGGTCACTGGAGCTAGAATCGTGCATATTGACTAAGTTGACAAAGCCCTCCGTCCCCGTCAACTTAGTAGGCCCACAAGTTAGCCTGCCACTATACTGGGTCCCAGCTAACAGGGGGAGTATTCATTTTTTTTGTGCGTAATAAGGAGGCACTTCCTTGCGTGCGAAGATATAGCTGGTGGGTCTGAGCTGTCAGTGGCGGTAACGTTTTTTTCGCGAAATACAGAGGCCCTTTCGGTGGGTCCCTGATGTCAGGTGGAGGAATCATTATTTTGCGCATAATAAGGAGGCATTTCTTTGCGTGCGGCCATGGACCCAGCTGTCGGCCTCTCCACGTAAAGTCCACTTCAGATGCATGTCGGTCGTTGACCATGTTGACCAGGTCGCGCCGAGAGCACCAGGGCGGTGGACGACGGCGAGGCCTAGTAAGGGAACGACACAAAGGCAGGGAAGACTCGGCAGTTGTTTCCCATGCGGAGGGGAGTACGACTGTACGAGGGTTTACTGTTTCGTCTGCCGTCGCCGGAGAATAACAGCAGGTGTGGGTGAGTAGAGGGATGGCTAGGCCAGCGATGGGAGTATGGTGGGGCAGTGAGGCCTGCCCGGCAGCAGAGCCGGCCGCGGGGAGGAGGGAGCAGGCAGTCCCACCGGCGCCTGTTTGAGCGGCTGGAGCAGGAAGAGCAGAGATTGAAGAAGCACGACGGCCGTTGGATGGCCATCCAACAGTCACTGCTTGTGCGTCAACCTTTTTTTAGGAAAGCCTCAAATCTGTGGAAAACAGCATACAACCCATTTGCTAATTCTTAAGGTTTTTTTTGGAGCCCATATTCTTTTTGTTAGCATTACAGCCCATATTGTGGCCACGGTTAAAAAATTATACGAAATTTTGCATATTTTGGTGCGGTCTGAACTGTTTTTAATCCCGAAATTTCGACTCACATTCAAACTGATTTTAAAAATAAATGTATATCAATATAAAATCCAACAAATTCTCCACGCATAAAAAAAGTAATGTAATTTAAAATCTCGAAATGAAAAAAAGATATTTGAAACTAATTGCCGGTTTGATGTGTTTTAAAAATGTACAGCCCATTTCTCCTTACTGATGGGCCATTTTCTCAGCCAGCCGAATGAAAGCTCTCCTCGTCTTGAAAGATTTGCAGCCCAACAGGCCTGACAAAGCGACTTACTTGGCAAATCACAAAAAAACTGGGTTGTGACCGTGGACCCAGATGTCAGTCCATTTGTTTTTTTAGTCCATTTGGTGGGCTGGGTGAAACAATGATGTAGCATCTATGCAGCCCATTTAAATCCCATTTGCATTTTTCTCGAAAGCCATGAACTTGCTGGGCTGGGTGAAAATATCATGTTGGGCTAGACGGAGAAATGTTATAAAAACATAAACACATGATTGCGCATCAGTAAAATCTTTGCAAGCTTATGTACGCAATCACTAGGAGTTAACTTGCCAAGTTATATATAAACAATTATTATTATTATTTTGTAAGAACTTTCAACTTATGAAATAAAATATCATTTTAATTTGATGAGTTAATAGTACGTGGGGTATTATTATTTTTTAGGCTAGACGTGGGACAGTTGAGTTGGTTCTAGGGGAAAGTACTGGGAGAAAACTCAGTTTACATCAAAAAGAAAGTGGGACAAAATTCAGAGACCTGCTGGGTCCACCTGAGGAGGGGAATATGTTGGGAGGAAAGAGATTCAAAGCACGGCAGCCGAGTGAACTAGTTTTTTTTTACGGACAACTGAACTAGTTTACATACATAAGCAAATTGCCACTAAAAAAGCAATCAAGTTAATGGGTTCTTAAAAGAAATATTTCGGACAAAACAGATAATTACGACACATAGGCTAATGCATGAAACACTCACATGATAAAGGTGCTTATAAACAGATAAAGTACAACATCTAGACCTTCCTGGCACGCTTGATCATGATGCTGCGGCTGTCCGTGTACTCGTCGGTTACGGGAAGCAGACACGCCCTCATGTCCAAGATCAGCATGTACATGTCGTAGCATGCGTATGCGCCCTTGGCCGCGTAGGTTATGTAGGCTAGATTCAGAGGTACCTCCCACGTGTTAAGGTTGTCTTCTTTCATGTTGGCGTATCAGGGGTCGATGATGGTCTCAGCGAGGTCAACCACGGAGTCCTTCTCCTGCCCGTTGCTGATGATCTTGTATTGCTTCTGGATGTCGACAAGCTTGTTGCACCAGATGGCCGAATCGTCGCGTTCTTCCTTCTCTCCACCGTAGCGAAGGTGCAGTCAGCGCTGCCGATGAAACGGGCGAATGCTCCAGAACCTGATGCAGCCATAGGACTGAGGCGAGGCAGAGCTTCACCGAGTCAGTATCGTTGGTGTACATCACATTCAACTTGGTGCAGCCATAGGACTGAACGGCGAACTCAAAGGGGAACTCCTTGTTGAAGTCCATATCTGGCAGGCTCACCCCTCGGATCGCCATTGGAGTCTCTTCGAGTGAACGAGTGTGTAGGCAGCGGCAGCAGTTCATTTTTCAGCTCTTGGGGAACTAGATTCAATAGTAAGCTGAGTGTGTACAGGTGACAACAGTTACTACCCCTCCCTCGTCCGCTGCACGCCCGGCAGAAGATGCACCCTCGGCCACATGTCGGTTCACGAGCAGATCTGTATTGGTACTATAATAACAGGAGTTAGTGGTCACTTTACTTAAATTTAATTAGCTTTAATAGAAATTTGTACTTAAAACAAGCAATGCATTCGCTCGTTCTATTAGTGCCACAGGATCAACATGCACAACAATTAGAATTATTATTCTCAGGATGCACACGATCATCACATTTGTCGCACTTTCACAAAAGATAATACTATCGAGTTTGAACTGTTTGTTATGGTTGTTGTCCTCTGCATCATCATGCCGTGTTTCCCAGCTTGCAAGATTCAGAACCAACAAATAAGATCCAAATAATAAGTACAACAACGATGCCTACACATCTCATTGATTCCCAGCTTGCAAGATTCAGAACCAACAAATAAGATCCAAATAATAAGTACAACAAAGATGCCTACACATCTCACTGATTCCCAGCTTGCAAGATTCAGAACCAACCCATTAGAGCCTTTTGATAAAGTGAATATTGGGATTAAATCCATCTTGGATAGCCATGTCATACAATCGAAGAACTTGGCGAATGCTCTTGACCATCACAACATCTGTAGTTGAGTATTCCTGTTTGCACAGCATGTTTGCACAGCACAAACAAGGAGACAGGAGAGCATGATTTCGCTTTAATAGCGGCCTCCTTGAACTCAACCTCCAGCTCTACTTGGATGAGTTCTGCCTGGAGTTCCATGATTCAATTCATGCACCTTTTTCTGTAGTTCACCTGAAATGAAGCAAAGATTGCATCATTCAGCTACCAAGAAGTACTTGCTCTTGTGAGCTTGCAGGTTCTTCTTTAGTAGTTGCACTAAAATTGAGGAACATTAAGGTTGGCTGTCCGGCTCATGTAAGTTGCAACTATAATTTTCTTATCCTTTTGTGTAGTTCCACTAAAATAAAGTGCCATTGTGGTGATAGTGACGGCTCCATCTTGCAAAGGCTAATAAAATATTGCACGAGATTACCAGCAGAACTTGACGGAGATTTTGGAAACTCCAATCACCATTTTGTGCAGTTCCACCAAAATTGAGAGATGTTGCCCATGTGACATTTTAGTTGAACTGCACAAGACACTCATTAAAAAAGTGTTTTCTGCAGTTCACCAAAAGGTCACAATAGCAACAAGGTGAAATGGATATCCGTATCTGCACAAAAAGATAGAAAGTAAATAGTTGATGGTCAATAAGAATATACGAAACATATACAAAATGAAAAGAAGCATCTTAATTATGTTCATGGCAATCACGCAAGGACAATAGAAATTTTAAAACGTCAGCGATGCTTCATGTTACCAGAAGAATTACGATCAACAATGAGATTCCTCAAATATGGGATTACTTTAATGGTGGCATTGCTTGTTTACCAGACACAGTAAATCAACAACAGCTAAAGAGTTGGTTTAAGGGCATGGGACTGTGGGGACACCAGGACACTCAGCAGCGTAAAGGAGCAACTTACTTATCATACTGGGGAAAACAGCAGGAGTGCCATTGTACTATGTGAGGGCAGCAAATCTAATCTTGGAGACCTTTTACTATGTGAGGGCAGCAAATCTAATCCTGGAGACCTTTTACTATGTGAGGGCAGCAAATCTAATCCTGAGACCTTTTGCTATGTGAGGGCAGCAAATCTAATCCGGAGACCTTTTACTATGTGATGGCAGCAAATCTAATCCTGGACATACTCTGTTGACTTGTCCACCAGCCGCCACTTTCTATCCTTTTCTCAACCAATAATAGATCTGTTCCTTATCTAGTTTGTACTGCGTTTTCCCATTATTTCCCTTTTCAACCAAGAGACCAGTTGGGTATCCGGTCTCTACTACTTTCACCATATTATTTCCTCTTTGAATCAAGTCCTAGATTCATGCTACAACTTTCCCCCCTTTCTTCGTTGTTTGAACAAAGCCCCAGATTCGAATGCATGAAGTAGCTTTACCTCTAATAATACTAAAAATTTAGGTGGCTTTGGAAGAGCTAATGGGAGTAGAAAAAGATGCACATGTAGACACGCGGGGAGCTGGGGTAGTAGAGCAAGGCCGCTTTCGAAGAACTTATACCTGAGGGTCGCCGGGATGTTGGCGGCGGCAGGTCGGATCTGCGGACAATACAGTAGGGAGGAAGAAGGGTCGGAGGACCTCCCGAGCCGGCCATGTGTCTGAGAGAACGACATGGGCAGAGGATCGGGCCCCTCCGGCAGCTGTGGGTTTCCTCCCTCGGCGGCGATGATCGCGTGAACGATGCACCTTTTAGTCCTCTACACACACCGGCCGAAGGGATCCGGCCGGATCTGTGACCAGCGGTGAGCAGAGAGAAAATGTCACTACCGCTGTCTTGTTTATATCTGGAGAGGATGAGAGAATGAAGAGAGCAACCCTAGTAAAGCAAGCGCTCAGGCCCCTGCGTCCATATATAGTGGAGTGATTATCTGTTTTCTCTCCACAACAAGTGTTTCAATTTGTGTACGTGGCATTAAAGAAAAGAAACTCTCTATTTAAGGTGACTACTGTACAACTCCTACTTACTACTAGTAGTACTACAATATTGTTCACTTGTGCTCCCCGCCCCTCCATTCATTGAACAACCCCACGGGTGAATAAACATACAGTAAGTATTGTATTTATATAGAACGAACAAGCTCGAACTGTTTTCGCGTAGTTAAAAGTTGAGGGTGGGGCTTTTCCCGGGCAGTACGCGCGGCAGTTTTCAGGTAGGGCCAGAAGACTATTTTAAAATTTTTTAAACTTCAAGATGGCCACATAGCATGGATCCGACCCCAACGATTTTAAGCTTACAGGCACGGTACACGCTATCCTAGACTACTATACACATCAAACTGCCACACGAGCGTCCGGGCTGCGCTTGGCTCTTCGCCTCTTCGGGAAGTCAAACAATGATGGAATACTACTGCACTGGAGGAGTACTACAGTATGCTTCTGGCCATCTGACACCAATTGAACTGCTGCATGTCCACCGCATGCGGGAGGGAGAGCGTGTAGCGAAAGCTTCTCCTAGTCTTGCCAGCCACCACGCTCATGGGTGAGGGAGGGGTGCTCCAGCCTTTGCGTGTATGACAGGTGGGCCCTACAGGTGTGTGGCCAACCTGTCATACAGCCAAAGGCATGTGCAGTTAAGTCTGCAAGGGAGAGGATAATCAAACTTCTCGTTGATGTACGAGTTGACGCGAGACATCAAAGCACTGCACTCGATATATTTCAATAATTTGCATGTGTGACTCCCAGATGCAGAGGCCGGGGGTCATCATCCTCCTTTTCGAGAAAAAATAGACGCGTGTGTGAGAGGACGAGTGCGTGCGTGCACCTCTTCTCTTCCTGTATAACGTACTACTAAACTCAGAGTACAAGTTTTTGTGGGTGGCACGATGGTGCGTGCGAGAAGTCCTGAGAGATAGGTTTAATGCATTAATTGCAATGCATGCATGCATAAAGTACATGCATTGGTCAATTTTCTCTTAATACTTGCATGCAATGATTTAATGCACCTTAGATTCTGAACATTTGTTGGGGACAACCAAATTGAGCCTTATAAAATGGAAAAACTAAAATTTTGAGATAAGCCCTATAAAACCGGAAAGGAGGGAGTAGAAAAAGAAGTACTCCATCTGGGAATAGTGCTGCACTTCGAAACTAGAACCGTCAATAAATTTTGAGCTTGCGTCTCGTCACATTCCAAATTACTCCACACTATATTGAATTGCAAACCTGTTTCCACCGATCACAACCTAAACGGTTTCCCACTTAGGAGCGTATTAGTACTCGGTTATAAATACTAGTATGCCAAGATGACTGCACATTCCTCCTCAACTCCTCATCCACAAAAACAAACAAGTCATTCAGCATCCTTCCCTTGCGTCTGCCATGGCCAGCGTGAGTTCTGGGTCGAGAGTTTGCCACTGGGGAGAGGCGAGCATGGAAGCGGAAGCACGAGAGATGTCCCGCCTCACTGCGAGAGCAACCGACATGTCCCGCCGCGCGGAAGTAGCAGCACAGAGGTCTCGCCATGCCGCTGAAGCAGCACGGAGGTCCCGGCGCGCCGTCGATGCAGCAGACTGGTCCGGCCGCACCGCGGAAGCAGCAGAGATGTCTCGCCGCGCCATGAATGCAGTAGAGATGTCCCGCCGCGCCGTGGCGGCCTAGGAAAATTTCTCGCGGGCACGCGACGACTGTTACAGGCGCATGCATGCGATCGTCCATAGCCAGACGGATCATATCTCCCGCTCGGCGAGGTTGCAGGACGACATGATAGCCTCATTTGAACAGGCTACCGGCGTCATCCGCCAACTAAGGGAGGGCAATGAGAGGCTCCGGGCTGAGCGCGACCTGCTGAGGGAGAAGATCGTCCGAAGTGCAGACCTGCAGGAGGAGACTAGTGCCTTGTTGAAGAAACTTATGGACGAGAATGAAATGCTCCGCAACGAGCGCCAAAGGCTGGTGGAGGAATCCGTGGATGTTCTCAAGCAGCGTCTTGGGGACACGAAAGAGCTCATTGCTGCTCGCCGCGGAGACTAGTTTCCTGGTTTCTTTTGATGTAATAATCGGTTTAGGATGTGTATTGTGTCGTCGGTTGTGAAATGTTGGGTTCTAGCGTGGATGTTTGGCCTTTGTTGGCCTCTTGGGATGTTGCGATTTCAATCTGGTAGCTTTTAGTCCTTCATGTTAGGCTGGAGTTGTGCTGAACTTCTTGTGAATTGTGGTGGTTTTCAGTAATGAAAATCGAAAGGGGCAAGCCCTTCTTTGATAAAAAAAATTAATCGTCCTTATATATTCATCAGTCTTGCTATAAGTCGCAGTAAATGCTATATAGGTCCGTCAGATCTTACATCAAGATCCGTGCTTTCAGATTTTCTTTTTTCTCTCTTAAATCTTAGTCGAGTGAGACATAGCCACGCCATTAAATAGAGGCTCGGGCGCCATTAATGGAGACCTTGGGAGAGAGGTGGACGGCAAATGGAGGTCAAAGGGCTCTCCTCCCGATAAACACGCGCAGGGGTCTGATCGCACGCCTCTCATACTCAAATAGCTACCCTGCACGTCGCCTCATAGATAATAAAAAAGGGGACGCGTGGCGGCACGTAAATGGTACTAGTAAGTAGAATGCCCGCGGTTTCAATAATACTTGTGTTTCCGATTGTAACGTGACAGCACTTCTTCCAAAATGACTGATTGTTAAGGTGTGCGCCTTCGCAAATCGGACTACAAATTTACCACAGCATGTTGGTGCCATGTCATGGCACCAAGCCAAGTTTCATTATTTTCATGTGTGTTTTGGATTTACAGGAATTAAAAAACTAAGTTTCTCAATGTTTCCAACCCAGCCACGACGCCCAGAATTTTGAATTTCATTCCCATTTCTTGCATGGAACCTAGAAATTTACCCGAGGACACACATGTGATTTTTCAACCAACTTTGGTGCACTGGAACATGTGTTTGTATTTCAAATTTGAATTATGCACACAAAGGTGACACGTTCCCTCCCAGAACAACGAGCCTTCTAGAGAGAAGCTCCGATTTGCAAGAAGCTTATACCAAAATTTATTCCTATTCGGCCAAAAAATTTTACCACGGCATGGTACTACCATGACATGACACCATGCCAAGTTTCATGATTTTAAAACCAAGTTTCTCAATGTTATCGACCGAGCCACGATGCCCAGATGTTTGAATTTTATTCTCATTTTTTTGCATGGGACCAACTCCCTCCTTCCATCTATATAGGGCCTAATGTGTTTTTCAAGACAGCATTTGACTATTGACAAGATTAATAGCACATGAGATGTATACTATGCAAATTATATTATTGGAAGCTCCTTTGACATACAAAATTGAAGGTATGCTTTGTGTAAGTTGCATGTCATATATTATTGCTCTAACGTTTGGTCAAAGTTAGCCTCGAAAAACGCATTAGGACCTATATGCATGAGAGGAGTCGACTTCGAGAGAACGTGTTTGTTCGAGAGACACCGAGGAAGACTACTATATATCGATGGTGCATGTAGGCGGGTATTAAACTAAGGGATGATCTTATTGGTTTCGGGGATATAGGGGAAGAGTGAGAGGCGGGGGGTAGCTAGAAGGAGATTGTTAAGTGTGAGTGTGTGTTTTACCCATCTAGGCGGAAGTTATGTCCACAAAAGAGGAGAACGATTCGATGTGGCATTAGGATTGAGGGTAATTAACTACGTATGGAGACATAGAGACCTTGAATGTGCATGTGTGAGAGGTATACATGTATACGTGGGATGTGTGTGTGTGCGCGCGCGCATGATCGAGATAAAAAAAAGAAGACATAAGTCATAAGATCAACGACATGGGAGAGACGGATCGGTATGACAATATGCATGCATGTGAGAATGCATGGAAGAAGTCCCGACAATTGAGCATGTGTTTTTGTCTTTAAGAGATAGTGGCGTGGGCTAGAGCATGCATCTATGGCGAGCAGAGGGAGTGAGGCGCAACGATTGTGCAAAAGAGACCAACCTATAAATGCATATGTATGGAGAGACATATATAGTGTGGGTGATAGGAAGCAAGACTCCGTGCGAGAAAGAAATGTTGACGGAGAAACTACAGATAGATACAGAGATGGAGATGCTAGCTAGAGGGACATCCGCTAGTTTGGGTGTTGGAGATGACCGTCGGGTGGTTCAAAGGGTGAAGTTATATATGTGTGTGAGAGGGCACTTGACTGCATGTAGAGAGAAACATATGTAGTGTGCGTGATAGGAATCAAGAGTGAGGGCGAGAAAGAAGGTTGATGGAGAAACAGATAAATAGAAAGATAAAGATGCTAGCTAGTGTGCGTTAGAGATAGGAGTCGAGTGGATCAGAAGGCTGGGTTATGTGTGTGGGTGTGAGAGAGATAGAGAGAGGGTGCGTGTGAGTCACATACAAACAGATATCAGAGAGAAATGAGATCCAGAGAGATGGAGTTTTGTGTCTGCAAGAGAGAAAGATATTTCACAACGAGAGTGATAGCTAGAGAGACATACGAGGGAACGCAAGATATCTCTAGGGAGAGAGGGTGTGTGTGAGCGACATACAAGAGAACAATGGAGAAATATGAGACCCTGGGAGACAGAGTTTGTGTTTGTGTGTGAGAAAGAAATATTGATGAGGAAGAGTCGTAGGTTCTCATATCTAAGGAGCTAAAGGCATCTCTGTATGAGGGGTGTGCGAGTGGCACACATGGGAATAGTAGAGAGAAATGAGACCCCGGGAGACAAAGTTTTGTGTTTGTGTGAGAGAAAGAGATTCCACATGGAGAATCATAGTTAGAGACACATAGCAGGGAGCGAGATATACTTAGAGAGAGATAGAGTGATGAAGGTCGAGGGAGAGAGTACCGTCAGTGTGTTACGAAGATAAAAGATCATTATCAACATACAGGTAGCACGAGAGATACCTGAGAGATGATGAACGTGTATAGGTCCAGAGAGATAGTCCTATATAAGCATGAGTGATAGCTATATGAGACAAATATCTGGATTAAAGGGGATTCAAATATTTAAACTGGAGATCACGACATCGATAATATCATAACGCAAATTGGTGTATCAAACATGCATATTCATTTGAATTTGGGCACACGTGTAATGTTATATAGTTTATCAATATTGGTGATCCATAGATTCTTCAATTACAAACAATGCATGGTTTATATGCAATTAATGTCTAAACGGGATTACACTATATGTTGCGTGTGTGAAACACATTATACATGTTTGAGAAGTAAAAAAACCCGCATGAAACACACATTAATTGGAGACAGTTAGCGAGGAATGCATACATTGGATTTCAACATAAAGTGGTTTCAAATATTTGAAAATCCAAATTGATGGATACAACCTTATGAATCTGAGATCATGCCATTTGTAAACCATATTTATGTATAAATGGTGTTGTGCTTTTGAAAGTATATATTTAAAAAATGATGTATATAGAATGTAATTCCAATTGAAAATGGATCCCACCCGAAAAAATAGAATACAAACGGGATTCGAATTGAGTTGGCACGGTAAACGTGCACTCTGCAAAATTTGAACGAAGCGGGGAAAGTCGCAGTAACCGCCCGAAACCAAAATCTACGAGATGGAAATCACTACTGCCTATCCCTGCCACGCAAAGCATGTATGCTGGATTTCTATAGGTTTCGATAGGGGTAGGTTTGTAATTTCACCCAAACGTGACGTAACCGCCTCTCACCCGGATTCATACACGGTGGGCGCCAAAACACAGTGTGTCCTCGGCCGAAATCGACTCCCTCCCCGATTCATATTCATACACGGTGGGTGCCAAAAACAAACTCTCGTCGGCAAATATTCGGTGTATGCGAGATTACCGTCCTATCCCCGACCGACTAGTGTTGCTGTGATGTAGTAGAAATTTGAAACGGGGGCTAAGTTTGTAAATTTCCTCGCATTTGAGACAAGCGCGCCCTGAATACATGGTTCCCCCTTCCTCTCTACCTCCCTTTTCCCCATTCGTACTTCGTGGGCGCCAAAACACCCTCTCCACCCCACCCTCCTTCGTCCGCCGCCGTCCGCCACCCCATCCACCGCCGTCCTCCTCCACCATGCCGGAGCTGATACCCTGAAGCCGTCGTCCATTACAAGAGATCGACCTCTCTCATCCACGGCTTCAGACCGGGATCCTTGCATCCTGTCCTCTTGCTTCATCCCCGCCGTCGTCCACCTTGCCGGCGCCGCTCCTACGACCGTCTCGTCCACCGCGCCCCGCCGCCACCGTCTACCCTCCTAGATCTGCTTCCACGCCGCCGACAGCCATCGCTACTGCAGCACCGTCAAATTCTCAGCAGATGCCTACACGGTGCCGCACCAGAGGTGGTACTCTTTCGTATCTGCTCAACTTGTTTATCGCAGCAAGAAAATAGATCGCCACTTCTTTACTCTGATTTCTTGTCTTGGTTGTGAAGTTGCCTTTGTCCGGTTTGCACCTTCAGATCCGCCATGGCACGCTCAACACCATACTCGTAATGCTTATGGTTTTCCCCTTTTATATTCCACACTAGTTAAATCACAGTAGACTAAATTTAAAAATTGGGTCAGACGATTTTTCAGAGCTCGCCAGAGTTCGCCGGTGCGATCGAAGGGGCTCGGGTGGTTGTGGGGCCTCGTCGAACGAAGAAAACTCGACGTTGGTGGCGGTTGGGGTGGGGGTGGCGGAGGAACACAGGCGGTGAGGGACGATGGTCCGGCAGGCGGTCCGTGCGGTGTTCTGTATGGGAAGAATTAGAGACGACGAATAAGAAGGGTTAGGAGACGTAGGATCTTCATCCAACCGCCTGAAATGGTCGAGAGACAGCTAGGAGTTGCATTCTTAATGCGCTCTGGTTCATCATGTGTGGGCACTACGCAACCAATATTTTATTATCCAAAATCTGCTTGCTCTTCTTTACCATGTCCCTCTTCCGTTCTTCTTTAATATGTACTCTATCCATTCCTAAATACAAGTCTTTGTATAGATTCCACCATGGACTACATATGGAGCAAAATGAGTGAATCTGCACTCTAAAATGTACCTGGATACATCTGTATGTGATCCATAGTGGAAATCTCTACCAAGACTTATATTTTGGAACGGAGGGAGTATGATAGTAGTACAGTATGTTCCTTGTACTGAAGATGAGCAGGGACATTTGCAGTGTAGAGGTCTATACAGTCAGTTGTGATGGACACTTTGAGCCTCTTTGATTCGTAGGATCTTGTAAACATAGGAATAGGATTTGTAGTGGCCTGCCCACTTGAATCCTATAAAATAGCAAGGAAATGCGGGGAGATGTGTCTCCTTTGAGAGTTACATTGATATTAACAGTGCCGCACCTTCACTTGAAGAGAGCTGGTATCCGAAGCCTTTCTAGCCGTACCGGCAATACTAGCACATATATTCTAGCAAGTTCCACTTTGCTGATTTTACTCTGATGCTTAAGGTTTTCCTGTTATATCTACACTATGATCTGTGTAGCTGCTTTGTGTCGCACTAGCAGCAGTCCAGTCTTGAAGCTAGACACTGCAATGACTTACAAAACTGGCACCAAGGCATTGAGTGCCATTCTGGATGCAATGAAACTCATACGCTCCCCACCTGTTGATTCTTGTTCAGAATATCATCCTAATGACTATTCTAACCTCGAGGAGTCAAAGGCAGATGGCATGTCCTGTTCACCCATCAAGGTGTCTGTTCTAATTTGGCAATGTTTTATTGATTGCAGGTATCTTGCATATGTTTTCTTGCATTTCTTCTACTTTGTTGCACCGCCATCTGCTTAGTTTACTCATCATATATGTCGAGATGCCATGCCCATCCATTATCAATACATATTCCATCTGTCATCATACCATGTTTTCCACTCAAATGCTGTTCTTGTGCATCAGACATCAAAAAGGAAGAGGGTGATTGCCGAACCTGAAGGAGCACCAGCAAAGTCCTTAAAAACGTGGTGGTGCCGGAGAAATCTGACAGCACCCCACTTATATTGGTTGTACAACTAGTGACACAAAACGTAGGACCGACTCTAGTAGACTGTACCCATACCTCACTGGCCACACCACTAGCCCCACCACACAGGACCTGCACTCCAGCAAAAGGTATACCGGTTTCATTTTCCATAGCACTAGCTGTACCATAGAAAAATCCCACTCCAGCAAAAAGTACAACAAGTCCACTGGCCGAAGACCTATCCCAACTGCAGAGACAGCCAATTCCTGCAGATTGGAACCCCATTCCATTTATTCCCAGTTTAAAAGATAATGATTACAATGTTGTTAGGGACTACATGCATATATTCCCATCATGGGAAGATTATTGTGAAGACAAACACCATTTTCACATCTTCCTGTCCAACTTATGTGTAAGTGCTATTATTCATGCTTATTATTTTCCTGTTTTCTGATGATTGAACACATGAATGATTTACATTACATTGTTGTAACTAGGCGAGGGTCAATCTGGATAGTCATGACAAGCAAAGCTTGCTTGTGCTTTTCAAGGAAGCATTGCAGCAGTATCGGTGTTACCTAATGAAATCACACTTTGATGGCAAGTCTATAAATGAATTTCCGGTGAAGTCTCCTGTGCTAAATTTAGAAGACATTGAATGGACAAACCTTTTTATGCACTAGTCTCGTTCCCAGGATGAGGTACTGTCTATGAAATCACATGACAATTTGAACTTCTACTTTTCCGCATGTGCCTTACGGATCTTTTTTGCAAGAAATCTGCTCGAAGAAGAATTCCGGTTTGACAAGAACGACATGATATCACAAATATGCTGCCCGCTACTTTGCTCTTGTTAGTACCTATTGTCCTATATCACTGTACTTGCATACATACCTGGTTCATTATGTGACAACAGTATGCATGATAGCTTGCTTATCAATTGTTTGCTCCAAATTATCTGATCTTTATGAATGGTTACATTAGTGTAGAATATATCCAATGCCAATGTTTTTTTAGCTCTGCATTGTTCTTGTAAGTACATGCTATCCTTTATCAGTGTACTTATAATGACAGGTAGTTGTTCATGTACCATCACTCTGCAGCTTATTTTCCTTTGCCCTCCATTTTCTACACATCAGATCTATACTCTTACCATAAGGTTGATACTGAAGAAGTTTAGCTGCGCATTGCTCTTGGTTGTACCTTTTGCCTGTATCGATGCACTTACATTTATAGCTACTTGGTTATGTAGCATCACTCTTCATCTTATCTTAAATATTCTCTCGTATATTATCACATCTATATTTACTCTTAACA
>NC_041382.1:111431003-111438446 GCF_002162155.2 Triticum dicoccoides
AAGGCCTTTATAGAGCCTGTCTTCACCAATAATGTAAGTTTGTCCATCTCAAGCCTTCAAACTTTGTTGTATATATTTGGTTAGGCATGACTACAACAACTGCTTATTTTTGGTGTTTGCATCAAATTGCTTGTTTAAAGTTTATTATGTAGTTCATAAACAAAAGTTTGTCCTTTCTCAATTTAAGTTTTCAGTTGTACAACCAACTTCCTTCTTCATACCATGTAAATTAAACTATACAGAGCAAGTGATCTTCTTTTGCACTACATGTATGCTTCTGTTCTTCATCCGTAATCTAGTGGTGTGGTGAACCTACCCACCACAGCATAATGTCATATTCTGCAATGTCTTAACTATGAACAATGTCATATCATTCTACTATTATTTAAACCGTCTCTTATTTGCCAATCTGAAATGGTATAAATTGACAGCACACTAACCATTGATACTTATGAGTTCTTGATCTGTAATCTAGTGGTGTCGTGAAGCTGCCAACTCCTTCACAATGTCATTTCCTGCCATGTCTTGACCTGAACAATACCATATTGTGTTAATGCAAATTTAAACTGTGTCACTTTATTCATCGGTAAGAAATGTGATGAATTATCAGCACTGATACTTTTATGTGCAAAACCTGTCATCTGTCTGCTTGTTTATCTTTCAGAGTGAGGAAGATATAAGTGTTGAACAAGCGTAGTCTCATCATCTTGCTTAGCTGCTTGTGCTGCAGCTCCCCAGCAGGGCTAACCTTTCTTGAACTCTATTGAAGTGTTGTCGGTTTTGTATATTATTTTGTCGGTGTGTTTATTTGCACTCGTGGCGATCTTTGATGCCCAGTGTATGTAATCTGCTGCCTGCTTGTGCTTTATTATCATAGTAGCGAACTTTGATGCCCAGTGGATGTAATATGTCATAATTTCTTTATTGTATAGTATAGGTTTTTTCTTATTCACGATGCTGCAGTTATTTTACTGTATATATATCCTGTCTTCGCAGTAAACCGGCCAAATCGTAAAATTATGGTACATAATCGGGCCGTCATGCAATCACGATGTAGGTTGGGCCTGAAACGTGTCGATCAGATCACGGGCCGGCAGCAGCCCGAAACGAACCCCGGCCCATGATTGTGCGAATCAAATCACGGGCTTTTAATAGGCCGAAAAATTGTCTCGGTCCTTATTTGGCCCAATCAGATATCGGCTGCGAGCAGGCCGGATGCAAATCGGGCCATAGTTAGGCCCAACTATATGATGGGCTTGTAACAGGCTGAAATTAATATAGGGCCGAAATGTTAAACGGGCCCTTAACAGGCCAAAACTAATATCAGGCTGAATTACTAAGTGGGCCTTTAGCAAGTGGGCCCAAAAGCATAGTGTCCAGTTGACGGGCCAAATCCGATATGGGCCATAATTAGGCCCAAAACCTCTTAAAGGGACGGACCTGATCTGGACCGTAATTTGGCCCAGAACGTGGTAGGCTTTTAACGGGTCGGATCTCATATGGGCCACTATTAGGCCCGGAGCGTGGCAGGCCATTAATAGACCGGATCAAATATGGGCCGGCATTTGGCCCAAAACATGGCAGCCAGTTAACGGGCCGGCCTACTAGGGTCCTCAAAATCTTGTGGGCCTACAGCTGGCCCGGCCCATTAATGTCGGTGAAATCTCGTGGGCCTTTAGCTGGGCCGGCCCATTATGATCCGCAAGAATTTTGTGGGCCTTTACCTGGGCCGGCCTATTATGGCACACGAAAATCTTGTGGGCCTTTACCTGGGCCGGCCCATTATGGCCCGCGAAATCTTGTGGGCCTTTAGCTGCGCCAGCCCATCATGGTCTGCAAAATCTCGTGGGCCTTTAGCTGGGCCGGCCCATTATGGTCCGCAAAATCTTATGGGCCTTTAGGTGGGCCGGCCCATTTAAACTTGTTGGGCTGTGCCACATGTTGACATATCATAGGCGCATTCTGTCCAGTGAGTGGATGACATCTGTCCCGACGAGGAGCCGACACGTGTTTCCTCTAGCCAATGATGATTTTACACATGGAAAATCCCCATTGGTCGGGGCTGTTAATGGGTTATCAGATCCAAAACCCGACCCGATAGCTTAACGGCGTTCCGTTACGGTGGATGCCACATGTCGGTCACCCTTGATGAAATCACTTCTGTGACGTGCGATTTATCGTCATGGAAGTGGACACTTTTGTGATGATAATTTTGGTAATGTCTTGTAACACTTCTATGACAGCACAGGTATGACTATGTTGATTCTGTCATAAATTTGTCATGGATGTACATGCATGACAAAAAAAGCGACCTACTGTGACAAACACGTATCATCACGGAAGTGTATTTTTTTTGTAGTGAGAGTCGGTTACAAGGGAGGAGATCTACATATCTGTGTTGCCAAGCTTGCCTTCCACGCCAAGATGAGTCCCATCCGGACACGGGACGAAGTCTTCAATCTTGTATCTTCATAGTACAACAGTCCAGCCAAAGGATATAGTCCGCCTATCCGGAGATCCCCTAATCCAGGACTCCCTCACCCGAACTCGCTTGGAAGCTATTGTTGTAGGAGAACTCGGCATATGGAAGACAATCTTCCCACTTCATACCAAAATAAATGACACAAGCCCTGAGCATATCTTCAAGAATTTGATTGACCCGCTCGACTTGGCCACTAGTTTGAGGATGGAAGGTTGTGCTAAAGCGAATGTTGGTGCCCATGGACTTCTGAAAGGAGTCCCAGAACTTAGAAGTAAATATGCTTCCACAATCTGAAGATATCAATTGCGAAATGCCGTGCAAGGAGACAATCCTGGAGGTATATAGCTCTGCCAACTGAGCTGCTGTGATAGATTCCTTGATAGGAAGAAAATGAGCCACTTTAGTAAGCTTGACGATGACAACAAAGATAGCATCATTTCCACGCTTGGACTTGGGAAATCCAGTCATGAAGTCCATCTCAATATGGTCAAACTTCCATTCTGGAATGTTAAGAGGTTGGAGGAGACCAGTTGGGCGTTGGTGTTCTGCTTTCACTCTTCTACAGACATCACATTCATTCACGAACTGAGCAATTTCTCGCTTCATTCGAGTCCACCAATACAACTGCTTGAGGTCATGGTACATCTTTGTACTTCCAAGATGAATGGATAAAAGGGAATTGTGAGCCTCATTCATAATGACTTTACGAAGGTCACCTTTAGGAACAACAATTCGATCCTCGAAGAATAGAGTATCTTTGTCATCAAGGCGATAGCACTTGTACTTGGGTTGGCTCTTAGCAATACCAATCTTCACCTTCTTCACCATTGCATCAAGAAGTTGTGCCTCATGAATTTGATCTGTTAAAGTAGGAGAGACTTGGAGGTTGGCAAGAAATCCTTGAGGAACAATTTGGAGATTAAGTTTGCGGAAAGCTTCACAAAGATCTGGTTGGAAGGGCTTGAGAATCAATCAAACTATTGCAGTAAGCCTTCCTGCTCAAAGCGTCTGCAATGACATTGGCCTTGCCTGGAGTATATTCAATACTCGGATTATACTCTTGAATCATTTCGACCCAACGAGTCTGCCTGAGGTTGAGGTTGGGTTGAGTGAAGATGTACTTGAGGCTCTTATGATCAGTGAAGATGTCCACTTTCCTTCCCAACAAGACATGTCTTCATGTTAAAAGAGCATGGACAACTGCCGCCAACTCGAGGTCATGAGTGGGGTAGTTCTTTTCATTGGGCTTCAACTGGCGAGAGGTATAGGCCACAACTTTCTTCTCTTGCATTAACACAGCACCGAGACCTTGCAGGGAAGCATCACAGAAAACTTCGAATGGTTTGGATTCATCAGGAGGAGTCAGAACTGGAGCTGTGACTAGCTTCTCTTTGAGGGTGTTGAAAGCGATGTCGCATTCAGGCGTCCAGGCATACTTCACATGCTTCTGGACGAGGTTGGAAAGAGGCTTTGCAATCTTAGAGAAATTCTCAACGAATCTTCGACAATAGCTTGCAAGCCCAAGGAAACTGCGAGCTGCTTCACATTCTAAGGCGGTTCCCAATTCACAATTGCAGACACCTTCTCAGGATTAACAGCTATGCCCTTGGCGGAGATGATATGCCCAAGGTAGAGAACCTCATCGATCCAAAACTCACACTTTGAAAACTTCGCATAGAACTGATGTTCTCTGAATTTGTCCAGCACCAATCTCAAATGCTTGGCATGATCCTCCTTGTTCTTGGAAAAGACCAAGATGTCATCGAGATACACCAAGATGAAATCATTTGTGTAAGGGTTGAAGATGAAGTTCATCATGCGAGAGAATGTTGGAGGAGCATTGACAAGGTCGAAAGACATGACAGTGTATTCATAGGAACCATAGCTTGTTTTGAATGCTGTCTTGGGGATATCTTGTTCACGAATGTGAATCTGATGATAGCCCATATGGAGGTCAAGCTTGGAGAAAACTTGGGCACCTTTGAGTTGTTCGAATAGCTCATTGATGTTGGGAAGTGGGTACTTGTTCTTTATGGTATTCTTGTTCAATGGACGGTAGTCGACGCAGAGTCTGTCCGTGTCATCCTTCTTCTTGACAAAAAGAACACCACAACCCCATGGAGAAGAACTCGGTCGGATGAGACCCATGAGCTCTTGTACATTGAGTTGTTTCTTCAGCTCCTTCAACTCTTCTGGTCCAAGCTTATAAGGACGTTTGCAAACAGGTTTCGTGCCAGGCTCAAGATCGATGACGAATTCAACTGGCCGGTGAGGAGGCATTCCTGGAAGCTCTTTTGGAAAGACGTCTTGATATTCACAAACAACTGGAATCTGAGATATGGCATCCAACTCGCCCTTCTCATTGAGAGAAAACAGTCGAATGGTATCATCCCGAGCGGCAAAGATGATCACATCTTCAGAAGAGTGTGTCAATTGAATCTGCCTGGCAGCACAATCAAGCTGAGCCTTGTGCTTAGAAAGCCAGTCCATGCTGAGAATTAGATCAATATCCGAGTCACCAAGGACCATTGGAGAAGACAGAAATCTATAGTCACCCATCTCGATAGAAACATTCGGGATCATCGTGGTAGCCCTCATAGACTTGGCCGGAGAAACCACTCCCATGGGTTTACCCAACATTTCCGAAACGAAGTCATGCTTTGAAACAAATGATCTTGACATGAAACAATGTGAAGCACCAGTATCAAAAAGGACTTTTGCAGGAGTAGAGTTAACTAGAAAGTTACCCATGATCACTTCTGAAGAGTCCATTGCCTGAGCTGTGTTCATCATGTTGACCTTTGCAAACTTGGGATTATGCTTGACCACTGCATTGCTGGCAGATCTCACAGGAGGAGGAGGCGAAGGCGCCTCTGGTTGAAGCATTTGTTCGCATAGTGCCCTTTCTGCTTACACTTGTTGCAAGTAACCTCTGAGAGCGGCCGGTGATACGAAGCACTTGACCTTGGAGCATGAGACGAAGCTTTGTTCTGATAGCCTGGGTTGGGTGGGTGGGAAGATCCATTGCCACCTTTACTCTTATGCTGATAAGGCTGACGGAACGGAGGAGGAGGAGGAGGCAACCAGAACTTTTGCTGCTTAGCTGCCACTTGAGTTGAAGAAGACGATGGAGTTGCATCCCTGACGCTCTTCTTAGAAGCATCGCACTTGAGCTGAGCCACCTCTTGATTTAGTGCCATGTTGTAGAACTCATCATACTCGGTCGGCTCAAAAAGCACGAGAGATAGCTACAGATCTTCTCTGAGGCCACCTCTGAATTGATAAATCATGCTCTTCTTGTCAGGGACGTCTTGTTTGGCGAAGAGAGCGAGCCTCTGAAACAGGCTGTTGTATTGGTAAACAAACATGCTGCCTTGCTTCAGATTGCAGAACTCCTCGCGCTTACTCTCAGCGACACTTTGAGGAATGTGGTGAGCTTTGAAGTTACGGCGGAAATCATCCCAGGTAATCACACGACCTCCTCTAGAATCTTTGTATTGTTGATACCACTCAGCAGCTTGGTCTTTGAGTTGGAATGAAGCAAACTTGACAAAGTCCTCAGGCCTGACATTGCTACACTCAAAATGTTTGCAGATATCCACGAGCCAATCATCAGCATCTGTGGCCTCGACACAGTTACTGAAAGACTTCGGCTGGTTTGCGAGGAACTGATTGAGGGTAGCAAACTGAGCTTGATTGTTGCCTTGGCCTTGATTTCCTTGGTTGCGCTCTTGCAAGAGTTGCAAAAGCATCTGCGTGTTTGCATTGGTGGCGGCCATGACAGCTTGCCATGCCTCTGGAGGTGGAGGTGGTGGTGGAGGTTCCGGATTCTGACGCGTTGGAGGAGCCATCCTGAAGAGGTTGACAACCGTTAGCATCTTGAAAGACATGTATTCAAGCTGAATCAATGGATCGAAATTGAAGGAAATATGCCCTAGAGGCAATAATAAAGTTATTATTTATTTCCTTATATCATGATAAATGTGTATTATTCATGCTAGAATTGTATTAACCGGAAACATAATACATATGTGAATACATAGAAAAACAGAGTGTCACTAGTATGCCTCTACTTGACTAGCTCGTTAATCAAAGATGGTTATGTTTCCTAACCATGAACAAAGAGTTGTTATTTGATTAACGGGGTCACATCATTAGGTGAATGATCTGATTGACATGACCCATTCCATTAGCTTAGCACCCGATCGTTTAGTATGTTGTTATTGCTTTCTTCATGACTTATACATGTTCCTATGACTATGAGATTATGCAACTCCCGTTTGCCGGAGGAACACTTTGTGTGCTACCAAACGTCACAACGTAAATGGGTGATTATAAAGGTTCTCTACAGGTGTCTCCAAAGGTGCATGTTGGGTTGGCGTATTTCGAGATTAGGATTTGTCACTCCGATTGTCGGAGAGGTATCTCTGGGCCCTCTCGGTAATGCACATCACATAAGCCTTGCAAGCATTGCAACTAATGATTTAGTTGCGAGATGATGTATTACAGAACGAGTAAAGAGACTTGCCGGTAACGAGATTGAACTAGGTATTGAGATACCGACGATCGAATCTCGGGCAAGTAACATACCGATGACAAAGGGAACAACGTATGTTGTTATGCGGTCTGACCGATAAAGATCTTCGTAGAATATGTAGGAGCCAATATGAGCATCCAGGTTCCGCTATTGGTTATTGACCGGAGACGTGTCTCGGTCATGTCTACATTGTTCTCGAACCCATAGGGTCCGCACGCTTAAGGTTTCGATGACAGTTATATTATGAGTTTATGAGTTTTGATGTACCGAAGTTAGTTCGGAGTCCCGGATGCGATCACGTACATGACGAGGAGTCTCGAAATGGTCGAGACATAAAGTTTGATATATTTGACGGCTATATTCGGACACCGAAAGTGTTCCGGGTGATTTCGGAGAAAACCGGAGAGCCGGAGGGTTACCGGAC
>NC_041382.1:111438663-111443087 GCF_002162155.2 Triticum dicoccoides
TAGTGGAAAGAGAGAGGGGCAGCCAAAGGTGGGCCGCGTGCCTCCTCCCCCCTGGTCCGAATTGGACTAGGAGAGGGGGGGCGGCGCCCCCCTTTCCCTCTCCCTCCCCACTTCCTTCCCCCTCCTAGTAGGAGTCCTACTCCTACTAGGAGGAGGACTCCTCCTTGGCGCGCCTATAGGGTCGGCCGGCCTCCTCCCCTTGCTCCTTTATATACGGGGACAGGGGGCACCCCTAGACACACAAGTTGATCCACGTGATCATATTCTTAGCCGTGTGCGGTGCCCCCTTCCACCATAGTCCTCGATAATATTGTAGCGGTGCTTAGGCGAAGCCCTACGGCGGTAGTGCATCAAGATCGTCACCACGCCGTCGTGCTGACGGAACTCTTCCCCGACACTTTGCTGGATCGGAGTCTGGGGGTCGTCATCGAGCTGAACGTGTGCTAGAACTCGGAGGTTCCGTAGTTTCGGTGCTTGATCGGTCGGGCCGTGGAGACGTACGACTACATCAACCAAACGCTTCCGTTGTCGATCTACAAGGGTACGTAGATCACACTCTCCCCTCTCGTTGCTATGCATCACCATGATCTTGTGTGTGCGTAGGAATTTTTTTGAAATTACTACGAAACCCAATGGTGGCATCCGAGCCTGGGTTTTATATGTTGATGTTATATGCACGAGTAGAACACAAGTGAGTTGTGGGCGATATAAGTCATACTGCTTACCAGCATGTCATACTTTGGTTCGGTGGTATTGTTGGACGAAGCGGCCCGGACCGACATTACGCGTACGCTTACGCGAGACCGGTTCTCCTGACGTGCTTTGCACATAGGTGGCTTGCGGGTGACAGTTTCTCCAACTTTAGTTGAACCGAGTGTGGCTACGCCCGGTCCTTGCGAAGGTTAAAACAGCACCAACTTGACAAACTATCATTGTGGTTTTGATGCGTAGGTAAGATTGGTTCTTGCTTAAGCCCGTAGCAGCCACGTAAAACTTGCAACAACAAAGTAGAGGACGTCTAACTTGTTTTTGCAGGGCATGTTGTGATGTGATATGGTCAAGACATGATGCTAAATTTTATTGTATGAGATGATCATGTTTTGTAACCGAGTTATCAGCAACTGGCAGGAGCCATATGGTTGTTGCTTTATTGTATGCAATGCAATCGCGCTGTAATGCTTTACTTTATCACTAAGCGGTAGCGATAGTCGTGGAAGCATAAGATTGGCGTGACGACAATGATGCTACGATGGAGATCAAGGTGTCGCGCCGGTGACGATGGTGATCACGACGGTGCTTCGAAGATGGAGATCACAAGCACATGATGATGTTGGCCATATCATATCACTTATATTGATTGCATGTGATGTTTATCTTTTATGCATCTTATCTTGCTTTGATTGACGGTAGCATTATAAGATGATCTCTCACTAATTATCAAGAAGTGTTCTCCCTGAGTATGCACCGTTGCGAAAGTTCTTCGTGCTGAGACACCACGTGATGATCGGGTGTGATAGGCTCTACGTTCAAATACAACGGGTGCAAAACAGTTGCACACGCGGAATACTCAGGTTATACTTGACGAGCCAAGCATATACAGATATGGCCTCGGAACACGGAGACCGAAAGGTCGAGCGTGAATCATATAGTAGATATGATCAACATAGTGATGTTCACCAATGAAACTACTCCATCTCACGTGATGATCGGACATGGTTTAGTTGATTTGGATCACGTAATCACTTAGAGGATTAGAGGGATGTCTATCTAAGTGGGAGTTCTTTAAGTAAATTAATTGAACCTAAATTTATCATGAAACTTAGTACCTGATAATATCTTGCTTGTTTATGCTTGATTGTAGATAGATGGCTCGTGATGTTGTTCCGTTGAATTTTAATGCGTTCCTTGAGAAAGCAAAGTTGAAAGATGATGGTAGTAATTACATGGACTGGGTCCGTAACTTGAGGATTATCATCATTGCTGCACAGAAGAATTATGTCCTGGAAGCACCGCTGGGTGCCAGGCCTGCTGCTGGAGCAACACCAGATGTTATGAACGTCTGGCAGAGCAAAGCTGATGACTACTCGATAGTTCAGTGTGCCATGCTTTACGGCTTAGAATCGGGACTTCAACGACGTTTTGAACGTCATGGAGCATATGAGATGTTCCAGGAGTTGAAGTTAATATTTCAAGCAAATGCCCGGATTGAGAGATATGAAGTCTCCAATAAGTTCTATAGCTGCAAGATGGAGGAGAACAGTTCTGTCAGTGAGCATATACTCAAAATGTCTGGGTATAATAATCACTTGATTCAATTGGGAGTTAATCTTCCTGATGATTGCGTCATTGACAGAATTCTCCAATCACTGCCACCAAGCTACAAGAGCTTCGTGATGAACTATAATATGCAAGGGATGAATAAGACTATTCCCGAGCTCTTCGCAATGCTGAAAGCTGCGGAGGTAGAAATCAAAAAGGAGCATCAAGTGTTGATGGTCAACAAGACCACTAGTTTCAAGAAAAAGGGCAAAGGGAAGAAGAAGGGGAACTTCAAAAAGAACGGCAAGCAAGTTGCTACTCAAGAGAAGAAACCAAAACCTGGACCTAAGCCTGAAACTGAGTGCTTCTACTGCAAGCAGACTGGTCACTGGAAGCGGAACTGCCCCAAGTATTTGGCGGACAAGAAGGATGGCAAGGTGAACAAAGGTATATGTGATATACATGTTATTGATGTGTACCTTACTAATGCTCGCAGTAGCACCTGGGTATTTGATACTGGTTCTGTTGCTAATATTTGCAACTCGAAACAGGGACTACGGATTAAGCGAAGATTGGCTAAGGACGAGGTGACGATGCGCGTGGGAAACGGTTCCAAAGTCGATGTGATCGCAGTCGACACGCTACCTCTACATCTACCTTCGGGATTAATATTAGACCTAAATAATTGTTATTTGGTGCCAGCGTTAAGCATGAACATTATATTTGGATCTTGTTTGATGCGAGACGGTTATTCATTTAAATATGAGAATAATGGTTGTTCTATTTATATCAGTAATATCTTTTATGGTCATGCACCCTTAAAGAGTGGTCTATTTTTGTTGAATCTCGATAGTAGTGACACACATATTCATAGTGTTGAAGCCAAAAGATGCAGAGTTGATAATGATAGTGCAACTTATTTGTGGCACTGCCGTTTAGGTCATATCGGTGTAAAGAGCATGAAGAAACTCCATACTGATGGACTTTTGGAACCACTTGATTATGGATCACTTGGTACTTGCGAACCGTGCCTCATGGGCAAGATGACTAAAACGCCGTTCTCCGGTACTATGGAGAGAGCAACAGATTTGTTGGAAATCATACATACAGATGACTTAAGCAGATATGGGAGACTGAAGGAAATATGCCCTAGAGGCAATAATAAAGTTATTATTTATTTCCTTATATCATGATAAATGTTTATTATTCATGCTAGAATTGTATTAACCGGAAACATAATACATGTGTGAATACATAGACAAACAGAGTGTCACTAATATGCCTCTACTTGACTAGCTCGTTAATCAAAGATGGTTATGTTTCCTAACCATGAACAAAGAGTTGTTATTTGATTAACGGGGTCACATCATTAGGTGAATGATCTGATTGACATGACCCATTCCATTAGCTTAGCACCCGATCGTTTAGTATGTTGCTATTGCTTTCTTCATGACTTATACATGTTCCTATGACTATGAGATTATGCAACTCCCGTTTGCCGGAGGAACACTTTGTGTGCTACCAAACATCACAACGTAAATGGGTGATTATAAAGGTGCTCTACAGGTGTCTCCAAAGGTGCATGTTGGGTTGGCGTATTTCGAGATTAGGATTTGTCACTCCGATTGTCGGAGAGGTATCTCTGGGCCCTCTCAGTAATGCACATCACATAAGCCTTGCAAGCATTGCAACTAATGAGTTAGTTGCGAGATGATGTATTACAGAACGAATAAAGAGACTTGCCGGTAACGAGATTGAACTAGGTATTGAGATACCGACGATCGAATCTCGGGCAAGTAACATACCGATGACAAAGGGAACAACGTATATTGTTATGCGGTCTGACCGATAAAGATCTTCGTAGAATATGTAGGAGCCAATATGAGCATCCAGGTTCCGCTATTGGTTATTGACCGGAGACGTGTCTCGGTCATGTCTACATTGTTCTCGAACCCGTAGGGTCCGCACGCTTAAGGTTTCGATGACAGTTATATTATGAGTTTATCAGTTTTGATGTACTGAAGTTAGTTCGGAGTCCCGGATGCGATCACGGACATGACGAGGAGTCTCGAAATGGTCGAGACATAAAGATTGATATATTGGACGGCTATATTCTGACACCGGAAGTGTTCCGGGTGATTTCGGAGAAAACCGGAGAGCCGGAG